>NC_137100.1:61557950-61687950 GCF_949357685.1 Gobio gobio | reverse complement strand
ATCCATCCATCTATCCATCGTTCTATCTATCGTTCTATCGTTCCATCCATTCATCTATAGTTCTATCTATCTATCTATTGTTCCATCCATCCAACGTTCTATCAATCATTCCATCCATACATTGTTTTATCGATCGTTCCATCCATCCCTCTATCGATCGTTTCATCCACCCATCTATCGTTCTGTCTATCGTTTCATCCAACCATCCATTGTTCCATCCATCGTTTTATTGATCGTTCCATTGATCGTTCCATCCATCCATCCATCCATCCATCCATCCATCCAACGTTCTATCAATCGTTCCATCCATCCATTGTTGTATCGATCGTTCCATTCATCCATTGTTTTATCGATTGTTCTATCCATCCATCACTCTATTGATCGTTTCATCCACCCATATATCGTTCTATTGATCGTTCCATCCATCCATCCATTGTTCTATCTAGCGTTCTATCCATCCAATCTATCGTTCCATTCATCCATCCATTGTTCTGTCTATTGTTTCATCCATCCATCCATCCATCGTTTTATTGATCGTTCCATCCATCCAACAATCTATCAATCGTTCCATCCATCCATCCCTCTATCAATAGTTTCATCCACCCATCTATCGTTCTGTCTATCGTTTCATCCAACCATCCATCGTTCCATCCATCGTTTTATTGATCGTTCCATTGATCGTTCCACCCATCCATCCAACGTTCTATCAATCGTTCCATCCATCCATTGTTGTATCGATCGTTCCATTCATCCATTGTTTTATCGATTGTTCCATCCATCCATCCCTCTATCGATCGTTTCATCCACCCATATATCGTTCTATTGATCGTTCCATCCATCCATCCATTGTTCTATCTAGCGTTCTATCCATCCAATCTATCGTTCCATTCATCCATCCATTGTTCTGTCTATTGTTTCATCCATCGTTTTATTGATCGTTCCATCCATCCAACAATCTATCAATCGTTCCATCCATCCATCCCTCTATCGATCGTTTCATCCACCCATCTTTCGTTCTATTGATCGTTCCATTCATCAGTCCATCGTTCTGTCTATCGTTTCATCCATCATCCATCGTTCCATCCATCCATCGCTATATTGATCGTTCCATCCATCCATCGTTTTATTGATCGTTCCATCCATCCAACGTTCTATCGACCGTTCCATCCATCCATCCCTCTATCGATCGTTTCATCCACCCATCTATCGTTCTATTGATTGTTCCATCCATCCACCCATTGTTCTATCTAGCATTCTATCCATCCAATCTATCGTTCCATTCATCCATCCATCCATCGTTTTATTGATCGTTCCATCCATCCAACGTTCTATCGATCGTTCCATCCATCCATTGTTTTATCAATCGTTCCATCCATCCATCCCTCTATCGATCGTTTCATCCACCCATCTATCATTCTATTGATCGTTCCATCCATCCATCCATTGTTCTATCTAGCGTTCTAATACGCAATCGTTGTGGTAATCTTTTTCCTCACCAGTCAGGGCAACAGGTAAACAAATGGAGCAAGCAATGAGCAAGAGTTATTGTAGCTTACTCTTGCTGTTCTTGTTATTCCCAAAAGCAGCCATATCTGTCATTTCATTCCTTCCCTGTTGATGATAAAGTTTGACGGAAATGGATTCTGGCTATCTGGCGGGATGAAACTTTCCTGCTTGTGTCCTAACGTTACATCCCTTTCAATGCAAAGCGGCTTATGACGCACCTCTGTGGGGAAATATAAAACGAATATTTTTTAAACTAATATTTAACTTATATTACCATTATTTACTGATATCTATTTAAATGTTTTTACAGGCTGTAGTATTGTTTCACTGACGGAAATACTAATAAACACACATGCTTAAATGGATGTTTGAGACTCGTTTATATTTTTTTATTTTCACAATATATGCTATTTGATTTAAATATATTTAATATATTTATTTTATATATATATATATATATGCAGGGCTTGACATAAAAAAAAAATTGTAAACATATATTATTATTATAGATCGTCTTTTAAAATAAAAATATATCTATAATGTTATAAAAAGTATTATGTTGTATGTTAAAAAAATAAGATCAAACAAGATATCGTCTTGGTCAAGGAAGACGTGTCATGTAACGCTGATTCTTTATAGCTACGTAATCTGAGACTTATGTAAATAGGCCTAATTGTTCATTTCCATAATATTTGTCAAATCCGTTAACGAAGTTGTGTAGACTCTCTGTTCCATTTCTCTTGCCCGGGTATGCTTTTTTGATGTGTTGACGCTTGATAGGAACTCCGATTCCTTAACGATTACGTATTTCCGTTTTTTGTGAGAAAGGTCTATTTATTTAAATTCTTCTTCCTGTCATTCCAATTCAATTGAACTACCTTTGTGTCAATTCAAACTCGTATGAGTTCTGAAAGTTTGTTTCTGAAATCACATCTCTTTGTTACCTATTCTACTGTGACTTGTTCATTAGTATTAGATAGTTTGCATGTATGCACCGTTCTACTGTTATCTTCTTGGTGGTATAGGCCTACATTTCTATCCTGATTTTGTCTGACTGTTGTGGAAACATCTAATAAACTTAATAGCTCTGATTCCACGTAACGATTCTGTTTCCACACTGACAAGATCAAGGTGAAAACTGACACCAGACAAGGTAACAGTAAGAACAGTGGGTAAACATGCACACAAACTAATTAACAAACAAGACACAGATGGAGGCGCTCACGGTGGATTAGAGAACAACGACAAGATGTGAACACAAATCAAGTACTTCAACAATAACACAGACAAAGCAAGACATATTTGAGAGTCAAATACAAAGAGGTGACGGGTTCAAAGTCTGTCTGTCATTATTTCTGAGAAACTGAGCTTCTTATGTACAAATTATATTCTTAAGAAAGCAGCTGGACTTTTGTTTATTAATCAGATGATGCTGTTGTTTCTCAGTTGGAGTCGTCTTGTATCACACAGGTGGAAGATGTTCATTTCACACACCAGCACATCTCTTGGAAAACAGTGAAGGGGAGCTGAATGAAGAGATGACCTTGAGATACACAGGATCTGCTTTCTGGTAATATGCTAATATACAAGTATCATGCATTTTGTTTCTGAATCACTTAATTAGTTTTTTACAGGCATTGTTATTTCTTTGTCGCCTACAGCAACATTGAACTTCTCTTCAACTCTAGTCTCCTCACTTCACTAGCATCTCACAGGGGACGGATCACATGATCTAAAGTGTCTTCACTCCAATTAGAAGTTGCTGCATTGCATCACCGCTCATTTGCATAAGGTGAGACTTTTCTCACCTGTTTATACCAGCGGTTGGACACACCCACTGTTGCTTATGTCACCTCACATTGGCAACTATAATTAAAGGAATTATTGTTTCAGCAGCAGTCAGTTCTCACCACAGTTTTGAAAAATGCCATAAAGTGGGCGTGGTTTAGCGGCGGCGCGGAGGGGGACGAGGGGAGACTGACAGCACATCAACGGCTTCTGATTCAGACCATTTTATTTCGCTCTCAGTAAAAGCATCAAAGCTTCCCACAAATGCACACTGCAAATGACCATTAGGTTACACACAACACAATATACACATGGTTTTGTAAGCTCACCGTTACACAAATACATACATCATGTGACACCTATAATTCAATGCACAATTAAATGCACAGCCATTCGCAATTTGTTCTCTGCATCGAAAATATACACTCACCTAAAAGATGTATTAGGAACACCATACTAATACTGTGTTTGACCCCCTTTCGCCTTCAGAACTGCCTTAATTCTACGTGGCATTGATTCAACAAGGTGCTGAAAGCATTCTTTAGAAATGTTGGCCCATATTGATAGGATAGCATCTTGCAGTTGATGGAGATTTGTGGGATGCACATCCAGGGCATGAAGCTCCCGTTCCACCACATCCCAAAGATGCTCTATTGTGTTGAGATCTGGTGACTGTGGGGGCCATTTTAGTACAGTGAACTCATTGTCATGTTCAAGAAACCAATTTGAAATGATTCGAGCTTTGTGACATGGTGCATTATCCTGCTGGAAGTAGCCATCAGAGGATGGGGACATGGTGGTCATAAAGGGATGGACATGGTCAGAAACAATGCTCAGGAGGGCCATGGCATTTAAACAATGCCCAATTGGCACTAAGGGGCCTAAAGTGTGCCAAGAAAACATCACCCACACCATTACACCACCACCACCAGCCTGCACAGTGGTAACAAGGCATGATGGATCCATGTTCTCATTCTGTTTACGCCAAATTCTGACTCTACCATCTGACATTCTTCAACTGTCCAATTTTGGGGAGCTTGTGCAAATTGTAGCCTCTTTTTCCTATTTGTAGTGGAGATGAGTGGTACCCGGTGGGGTCTTCTGCTGTTGTAGCCCATCCGCCTCAAGGTTGTGCGTGTTGTGGCTTCACAAATGCTTTGCTGCATACCTCGGTTGTAACGAGTGGTTATTTCAGTCAAAGTTGCTTTTCTATCAGCTTGAATCAGTCGGCCCATTCTCCTCTGACCTCTAGCATCAACAAGGCATTTTCGCCCTCAGGACTGCCGCATACTGGATGTTTTTCCCTTTTCACACCATTCTTTGTAAACCCTAGAAATGGTTGTGCGTAAAAATCCCAGTAACTGAGCAGATTGTGAAATACTCAGACCAGCCCGTCTGGCACCAACAACCATGCCACGCTCAAAATGGCTTAAATCACCTTTCTTTCCCATTCTGACATTGAGTTTGGAGTTCAGGAGATTGTCTTGACCAGGACCACACCCCTAAATGCATTGAAGCAACTGCCATGTGATTGGTTGATTAGATAATTGCATTAATGAGAAATTGAACAGGTGTTCCTAATAATCCTTTAGGTGAGTGTATATGAACACGCTGTTGCATACCTTTGTTAACTTTTGAGGCTTATTTAGTGGAGTTTTTATAAGCCGTTTGGTCGGTTAAATGGCCGTAAAGAGCGATTAAACTCACAGTGTGGATGAATCACGTTTGTGTGAAGACTCAGGATCTACTGAAGAGAATGTAGGCAATGCAGAAACTCAAACAAAGCGGAAAAAACGCTCGTTTTTGATCCATTAATGCATCTCTCACTCACTGTGTGCGATCTCACTGTTTGAAGCGCCAGTCAGAGGAAAATGCCTATCAGCGCGTGCTGTCATGAATAATTAAGCGCGTGCTGTCATGAATTAAGCAACGCGTCTTCTCATAGGAAACAGACACGCAGTCTCATGAATAATTATGAGACACCGATGAGTCATCGCCGTACTATAGTACGAGAAAACGCCACAGCCTATGACGTTGACATGAAGACGAATTTAAACCAGGAAGTTGAAAATAGAGTTTGAAAATAGGTTTCAAATTAACCAGTTTTCTCCCACATTCAAAACAAACAGATGGTAACATTGCCTTCCATGATGTTCAACACACATACTTCTGTTAAAATCTCAGAACATTTGGTTTAGGGTTTCATGACCCTTTAAAGATGCAAATCTTTGTAATATCTGAGCTGCTCCACATTAATTTTACAGCGTAGGTCTTGTTTACACCTGGTATTAAGATCTAAACGGTCTAAAGCTTGTCCACTTTCAACCACTTCCAGAGGTAGTCGCAAACGCATTCGATCGGATTGCTTTCGTAGTGTAAACGCTCATGTGGTCGAATGTGTTCAAACAGCCACAAAAGAGCGTCTACTCTCCTCCTACTGACCTAATGCGTCAACATTATGGGAAGCGCTCTAGCCAGACGGGATTTAAACTTTGTCGGCCGGAGACCTAAGTTTGGTTTGAAGAAGAAAAACGTACCAAGCACAATGTTCTCTCACCATTCCTGATTTCTAACACACACTCACAGCATGACTGTGGCGTTTAAACGAAGCTCAAAGGGGCCAAAAGTGTGCCAAGAAAACATCCCTCACACTATTACAGCACCAGCAAGGCAGGATGGATCCATGTTTTTTATGTTGTTTACAGCAAATTCTGACCCTTCCATCTGAATGTTGGAGCAGAAATTGAGACTCATCAGACCAGGCAACGTTTTTGTCCAGAATTTTGTGTGAATTGTAGCCTCAGTTTGCTGTTCTCAGCTGACAGGAGTGGCACAGGTGTGTCTTCTGCTGCTGGAGCTCATCTGCTTCAAGGTTGGATGTGTTAAGCGTTCAGAGATTGTTGAGCGTTCAAAGATGCTTTTTTGCAGATCTCGGTTGTAGCGAGTGCTTATTTGAGTTACTGTTGCCTTTCTGTCAGCATTCTCCTCTTACCTCTGGTATCAACAAGGCATTTTCACCCACAGAACTGCCACTCATTTCCTCTTTTTTGGACCATTCTCTGTTAACCCCAGAGATGGTTGTGTGTGAAATCCAGTAGATCAGCAGTTTCTGAAACCCTCACACCAGCCTGTCTGGCACAAACAACCATGAAGGAATATGAAGAAACATTCTCCATTAATGGAACCCGCTGCCAGCTTTAATGACAATGTTCATAATAAAGTGCTGTTTGCATGATTATTCCTCAAGGTGTTTCAATCTGTAGAGTAAATAATTAACTTTCCCATTTAAGTGCCATGTGTGATGTATATGTTTGGCAAAGGCGATTCCAGTGCAAAGTTTCCTGCATGAAAAGTTCTGGGAAATGGAATTGAATCTAAAAGCAGATGTAGAGTAAGACGGAGGACAGCAGATAATGTCTCTTACCGTTCACTGTTTATCTGAGAGTAATTGAACAGCTGTGGTGATTTAGCACTAATAAGAGAGTTAATGAAACATCTGGAAAATGCAAACATGTTGCACTCCCGCTGTCTGATTGTATAGCTTTTAAAAACACACAGATCGATACAACAGAGAAATGACCAAATACACTAAATAATGCATATTCACACCCATAATTCGTACCACATCTGCCTGGGGTATATCGAACTTCTTGACAGATTTGCAAACACACACATGCATATATGTCTGAACGCACAACTGAGCAGTGATTGGTTCTAATAAATGCTGCAGTGTTGAGAGACGGCGCCACAGAGGGAGGGAAGCACAATTGATTTTATTTGTCCTTTCTTGTTTCCTCGTCTTGCTCTCAACGTCTGAAGTAGTTTCTGATTAAGTGAATGATGACTAAAGCAACTGCCCACCACACACACACACACACACACACACACACACACACACACACACACACACACACACACACACACACACACACACACACACACACACACACACACACACACACACACACACACACACACACACACAGTATTCATTGTACTGATAATGACAGTGTAAGTGTGGATCGGATGCATATATATGTGTGTGTGTGTGTGTGTATACACAATACTAAATAATATTAAATATAATAAAGATATATATGCAACTTAACAATTTATAATTATATAAATTTATAATTTATATTATATGCATATTAAGTAAATATTGTAATATCATTATTTTAATAATTTACTTGCACATAAAAATGCTTTTTTTGTATTAAATTATTTATATTAAAGTATTAAACTTAATATACATATAATTTCACTTATAAATATACTATTAAAACAATTTACAACTGAGGAAATAGCTTAGTTGGTATAGATTATATATATATATATATATATATATATATATATATATATATATATATATATATATATATATATATATATATATATATATATATATATATATATATATATATATATATATATATATATATATATATATATATATATATATATATACTACTTTAATATTACTTTAATTATATATAATATTTGAATACTTCAATATAAATAATTTAATACGTTTTGAAATAAATAACTGTATATTTTAAAGGGGTGATGAATTGAGAAATCAACTTTCCCTTGAGCTTTTGATATATAAAAGGTCATGGTAATAATAAGAATATCCTGTGAGTTTCAGAGCTGAAAACGTCCTTGTTAGTCGAAGAAAAGCTTTTATTGACACCAGGCCCAGCAAACGATTGATCTCAGGATATGCCAGGCTATGACGCGAGTGTAGTGAAGCACCGCCTCAACAGAAGAAGAACAACGCCTGATTCTGTAGCCCCGCCCACCGACTCGTGCCACTAACATGACACAGGCCTACAGAGAGAGCTAAACCGCATCGAATTTCTAAACATACCGCATAAGCTTCATTCGGATTCAAATATTATGAATGCATGCATGAACTTTATTTTGAATGAATATCCAGCTCACGTTGGCAAGACTTTGCGTTTGTACCTTCATTTCTGATCACAAATTTGTTTGTAAACAAGAGAATGGATTTGCAGACAGGATGAGATTACATAAATTAATGAATCAACACACTAATGAGAGTAAAAATGTTTTTTACATGTGATAGTATTGCATTGTTACAGATCATTTGATATAGATCTATTGATTGGTGTCTAACATACCTTAGCATGCGGTCAAAGGCTGAAGAATCCTTTATTTGTGGTTCTTGATGTGCATTGTTCACTCTCTTGACTTGATATTTGAAGGAAAAATACAATCGCGGAAGTTTTGATCATGCAGCCTGCAACGTACTGGCGCGCGCGTCTGTGTGTGTCATGCACGGTTCACGCCAAGTAATAAAAAAATAACATTCCAATCAATCGCGGGTGGACGAGAGCTAAATCATTGTGTTTGTTTGATAAAGACGTTTTGTGAGCCCTGTCGGACGAATTCTTCTGGTTGCCGTTTTCCCACATGCTTCAAAACAATCCCTCACGGTGTACTCGCGGGAAGCCGAAGCTCATTAAATATGCAAATCTTATCCAATCCTAGTCGTAGGCATTTACTTCCAAGTCTTCAGTGTGGCATGCCCATAAAATCCGAGCGTGCAGGAGAGAGCCTCAAAACCAGGGTAGAAAATAGCCTATTACTTATTCAGTTTCCAAATGATTATCGACTAATTAGAGGTTTGGCCAATCAGAGATCAGATTCCAAAGGACAATCTGCCAATTAGAGTTGAGGCCATGTTGCGTGAGCCAATCAGATTTGGAAGCCTGAAGGTTAGTTGGAAGGTTATTCTGAGTGAAAAAGTTTTATTGCAAAAGCTTTTTACTGCACGAAAGCAACAGTAATAAACAAAAACAACAGCAGCACTTTCACCTCCTCGGCTTCTATAAAAACTGCCGGCTTACTTTGGAGGTCAAAGCAAGTGGAGAATAAAAAACAGGACATAAAATTTGCTGCTTAGTGCAGGCTAAAATTTGTAATCTCTGTGAAGTGTTTTGTCGCCAGTGGCCGGGGCAGCAGAGATCTCTGGTAGTTGGAGGATTGCTTCCTCAAATCCCAGTTGGGAACCCAGAAGGGCTTGATTTGGCTGTTTGTTCCAGAGTTCTCACGCTCACCGCTATTGTGCCCTTCGGCAAGGCACTTAACTCCAGAAGTTGGGTGCAATGACACTTCTGTGATCGCTCTTCCTTCCTCGTAATGAGCTAAAAACATTCCCAGTGAATTGGCTGAGGAATATATCAATATATGACCACAGAATAAATGTACAACGGAAGCATACGGCTCCATCTTTGATTCAGCGTATTTATTCAAAAAAAAAAACATCAGCAGTGGTTGCCAGAACTTTACCGTAAAAAATATGGTAGAAACATTAGAGGTTTTTAGAAAGTGGTGAAGGGATGACGTCAAAACCCAGAAGACTAAATCGCCACCGGTTCCCTTGATGTTTTCCTATGGTTTTTATAATGTGTGTGAAGCTCCAAAAAAGCACATCTATCCATCATAAAAGTAATCCATTAATAAAGGCCTTCTGAAATGAAGTTATGCGTTTTTGTAAGAAAAAATTCTATATTTATGACTAGAAACTATCATCACTGGCTTCCGGTAGCGGCCGTATGAGAGTATGGCGGAAGAGTGGCCTCTGACCCGATGTAAACATGGATATTTTTCTTACAAAAACGCATCGCTTTGCTTGAGGAGGCTTTTATTAACCCCCTGGAGCCATTTGGATTACTTTTATGATGGTAGGTATTATCAACTGGACAGAATTTAGAGACTGCAATAGATGTGAAGGAGTATAATGTGTTAGGAGCTCGCTCAAGTACTGGGGAGCTAAACCATTTAGTGCTTTCTAAGTAATAAGCAAGATTTTTAAATGTATACAATGTTTAATAGGGAGCCAGTGCCTTGTTGACAGAACCGGGCTAATATGGTCATACTTCCTGGTTCTAGTAAGAACTCGAGCTACTGCGTTTTGGATCAGCTGGAGGTTGTTTATTAAGCGAGCAGGGCAACCGCGCAGTAGAGCATTACAATAATCTTGCCTTGAGGTCATGAATGCGTGAACTAACTGTTCAGCATTTTGTATTTAAAAAATGTTAGACAGTATTCTAAGTTACTTCGTGTAGAAGTTTTTTGTCCAATAATTAGAAACTAAATAGCTGAGTATCATCAGCGTAACAGTGAAAACTAATGCCATGCTTCCTAATGGTATCTCCCAAGGGTAGCATGTACAGGGTTAAAAGCAACGGTCCTAGCACTGAGCCTTGCGGTACTCCATACTACACTTGTGATCTGTATGATATCTCTTAATTTACTGCAACAAACTGATAACGGTCAGATAAGTATAATTTAAACCATGCCAATGGAATTCCACTAATGCTAACACAATTTTCGAATCTATTCAAAAGAATGTTGTGGTCGATATTATCAAATGCTGCACTAAGATCGAGTAACACTAATAGAGCGATACAACCACGATCGGATGATAAGAGTAAATCATTTGTAACTCTAATAAGAGCAGTCTCAGTACTATGATACGGTCTAAATCCTGACTGGAAATCCTCAAAGATATAATTTCTTATTAAAAAGGAACTTGTGAGGATACTGCATTTTCTAGTATTTTAGACAGGAAGGGTAGATTCGAGATCGGCCTGTAATTGACTAATTCTCTACGATCAAGTTGTGTTTTTTAATAAGAGCTTTAATAATAGCCAGCTTTAAAGTTTTAAAAGACAAATATGAATTAATGATTTTAATAAGAGGATCAATGACCTCAAGCATCTCTTTCTGTAGTTTAGTCTGTATAGGGTGTACATATACATGTACATGTTGTTGATTTAGATGATTTAATGAGTTTAGACAATTCTTCCTCTCCTACAGCAATTTCCTCAGTCTGATGGGTCAGAAGTTGAAGCTTTATTTCTTGTTAATTTAGCCACTGTATCAAATAAATACCTAGGATTGTGTTTGTTTTCTTCTAAAAGAGTTGTAAAAATAAGCAGATCTAGCCGTTTTTCTTTACGCAATTCAAAACTCCAGTTTTCATTTCTTCCAGCTATGCTCCAGTTTTCTGGCTGCTCTTTTTAGGGTCCGATTGTGCTCATTGTACTTGGACTATTTTCTCTAATCTTCTTTAAGCGCAAAGGAGCAACTGTCTCTAAAATGCTGGAAAAGAGAGTCAATAGTTTCTGTTGCAACATAGAGTTCTTCTAAGCTATCTGGGATGCTGAGGAGATGGAACTGACGTGGAAGATTATTTATAAAGCAATCTTTAGTGGTATAGTGATAAGTGATAGTTCTACCATATTTGTAACAAGGAGACGGCTTTGTACCCTTGGCTATAATGAAGTATATAAGAGACTAGATAATGATCTGAGATGTTATCGCTCTGCTGCAGAATTTCAACGGCATCAACATTGATTCCATGTGACAATATTAGATCTAAAGTATGATTATGACAATGAGTGGGTCCAGACACGTGTTAACTCCAATAGAGTTGAAGAAATGACACTAAAATAATGCAATAAACATTCATAAGATGTAACATAAGACCCTACTGTACAAAAAAACTGTTATTTCAATCAAAGACCATGTGAAGTGTCACATATTTTCACTGTAAATTATAAAATGACTTATTTTTCTCTTCCAAAAATGGTCAATTTAACAGTGCTTAACTGTAAAATTACATGTGCCTTTAAAAGTATTAGCCTATATAGTAGGGGAACTTACCAATCAACAAGTAACAGGATTTAACTGTAGCATTTTTATAGTATTACCATTCAAATTATGATAATTTTTTACAGTGTACATCCATTATTTAGTGTATGTGTGTGTGTGCACGTGTAAATTATTTCTTCATCTGTTGAGAAAGGAAAGTAGCAGTGAGAAAAAGGGAAAAAGAGACTAAACAAAGTAATAGAGGCAGCGCAGTCTGTCTGTGAGATCCACCACGCTCTCATTAGAAAGCAGGAGACGCACTCGCTCTCTTCACACAAGAGGCGATTGGACAGTAATTCTCATTTCCAATTACTCACCAACAGAGAGAGAGAGAGAAACAGTGGAGCTGTTAAATGTTTCTATTGTCCATGCCCTGAAGATCAGAACCCTATTACCGCCCTGTCCCTGCTACGAACTCACAGAAAGCTTCCTACTGAATGACAAATGAGCTCAAGCACTCGAAACGCTTCCCTGAACACTTACCTGAAACTTCAGCACAGAGTAAAAGAAGCAGATGGAACAAAAACCCACCTCAGGCAAACGTACGGGACCTACAGTATTTACTTTCTTAATAAATGTTCCTTGCATGATTCTTTTGGGGAACATCAACACAATGTTTTTCAAATGATAGACTTTTCTCCGCCTCTTAAATACTTCTAGAGCACCTGGGACATTCTTCTAAACTTCTTAAGTCCATATAGGTTTTTATTACAACATGAAGGTGAGTAAATGAGATGCACTACGGTTCAAAAATTGGGATCTGTGAGATATCATCAGCATGGCTGTGTTTATTTGATCAGAAATACAGTAAAATCAGTAGTATTGTGAAATATTATAACTGTTTTCTAATGTAATATATTGTAAAAATGTAATTTATTCCTGTGATCAAGCAGAATTTTCAGTCTTCAGTGTCACATGATCCTTAGAAATTATTCTAATATGATGATTTGCTGCTCAAGAAACATTTATTATTATCAATGTTAAAAAACTGCTGTGCAGCTTCATATTTTTGTGGAAATCATGATAAATTCAGAAGAATAGCATTTATTTTAAATAGAAGTGTTTTGTAAAATTATAAAACTCTTTATTGCCACTTTTGAGCAAACTAATGCATCCTTGCTAAATAAAAATATTAATTACATTAAAAGTACATTATGTACTGACCCAAAATATTCAAACTACAGTGTATATCATGGTTTATGGAGCCATGCAGTAGAACCAGACTGAAATTTAGGCAACCTATTATGCCCCTTTTTACAATATTTAATATAAGTCTCAGGTGTCCCCAGAATGTGTCTGAAGTTTCAGCTCAAAGTACCCCCCGGATCATTTATTATACTATGTTGTAAATGCCCATTTTTGAGTGGAAGGAAAAACATGCTGTTTTCGTGCATGTAGCTTTAAAGATGCACTATGTAACATTTTTTCAGTACAATATCCAAAAACCACTAGGCCAGTGTGATATATTTTGTTCAATTGAGTACTTACAGTATCCCAAATGTTTCCAACTATTTGTAAATCGTGAGAAAATTGCTATTTTAACCAAGGAACCGGGACGTGTGAGGGAGTCGCCTGTCAATTGCGTCATATTTGCATTACCCTCGGTTTTATTTTGCAGAAACGCTTTACTCTGACTGCAGTGTGAACAAGTGTCATAGCAGCCGCCGAGCGAACGCATAGAGTAACGTCATAACATGATTTTCAACACACTCAGATGTAGGGGAGAGCGGGGCACATCCTAACGCTTTTTGAATGTCTCAGTTTGTGTAAATTCACTTGGTGGTTCAGAGTATTTATTTTTTCGGACATTGATTGCAAACATGTCTAGTACAAATATGTGGTTTTGTTTCATTAATAAAGTGTATACTTTTTTCTTGATTTACCCTGAAAGAATGGAAGTGAAATGTGACAACATGCCCCGTAGGTGGGGTACATCATAAGATGTGGTGGGGTACATTGTAACATGACCAAATGACAGCTTAAAATGTTACCTGATATAATCCAAAAAAATATACAAGACAAACAAAAATATTTTGTCAATAAAATACAATTATTAACTTTTAAAACTAAAACAATGGCATTTTTTAATAATTGAAAATATACTGATTTTTGAGTTTGACAACAAACACATCACTAAATACAGCTATACAGCATAGTTAAAAACATAATGACAATGAATAATTTCTGAACATTGACTCTCAGTCATTATTCACCCTTTTCTCATGGTTTCTCAAAAGAATTCATAAAAGTATAGAATATAATAGCGTAGTTCTAATAGGGGCTCATTGTAACGCAGTGTTATAACACACCCCACCTGCGCAAACAGGATTTAAACCGTGGCTCGTGTCTTCTGCTGGTTAGATCAGCATTAAAGAACCATCTCGACTGTTAAATAACAGATATAAGATTAAAATAATATCAGATTTGTCTTGTTTTAAATAAACACAAAAAAACAGAGATGAAAAATAAACTTAAGTAAGAAATGTACTTTTGCTATGGTTAAATAATGTTCTGTAATATCTTCCAAAGATTTTTTATTTTTGGCGCAATTTTTTATCTAAATAATGTTGATATGGCAACTAGTAAATACACTAAGTTTCGCCATCCTTGCATGTGTGGAAAGTTTTAAACCATGTGTGTCACAACTAACCCCGCGTTAGGTTGGTCCCCGCACTCCCCTATCTAATATGATAAACAGAGCTGCGTTACCTCATACTCATGACCGGAAAAGCAGAAATGGCGCCGGCGACTGTGTCATAATAAAAGTCCCGCTGCTCTTATTAACAACCTTGCTCAGCTCCACAACACTCGGTCCTGCTCTGCTTCATACTACAGTAACGTTAATAATCACATCCATGAACATGATTTCTGCCCGAGTCCTATCCTGACTCTTTTCCACCAGCTGTGAGGTGAAAGACCACATGTCCCAAGATTCTGCGCTCAAATTACGCCTTTGATTTGAACCGGTGACCTCTAGCAGAGAGAAAAGTTACATAGGGCACCTTTAAATGCAAATGACCCTCTGCTCCTCGCCCTGCCAGAAGAGGGTGGAGCCTGTACAGCTCGTGCCTCATATACTCGGCCAAAAGCTAAAACATCTGTTTGGTTTTGATTATCTCTATCGCGTTCACGCTCACGTGACATTGCGGTTCTTTATTAAGTTTATTATCTGCATGCATTTTAAAGCCATATGACTGAATAACTTTAGTAGCTTTAATAAGAATACATTTCTTACTCGCTGCTGTTGAATGCTCTGGCGAGGAGATAAACATAGCGGACTGTGTACAGCTCACTGAGGGGCAGAGCTATGCTAATAGGTCCATCAGCAATCGTGGGCGGGGCCTGTGCAATGTGACGTTACAAATGCTAGAATCTGCAAACGGCTTGTTCTGAGACACTGCTTATGATTTATGGGGATTACAAAAGAGGAGTAGGTGGATTTCTACCATTATAAGTTGGTTGTATACACACACTGCCGACCAGTGTTGCCACAGTTACTTTGAAAAAGTAATCTGATTACTGATTACTCCTTTAAAAAGTAACTTAGTTACTTTTAAAATCAAGTAATCTGTAAAGTAACTAAGGGCGTTTTCACACCTGAAAGTCCGCACCAAGGTCCGAACCGAAGTTCATGTTTTGATATTTTTTATATATTCGGTTAGTTTTGGTTTGGTTTCACATTGCAATTATGTGAGCGGACTAAAGAACTTTACATGACGTACTTGCGTCCACTCGTCATCATCTGTGTGGGCGGCATCTGGACATTGATTGGTTTGTAAACGGACGTGCGTCTGACGTCAGCGTCTTTGACAAGTTGAATGAACGGACGCATATCGTCGTTGCCACTATTGAACAGTGCGCATTGCTTGACTATTTTTTTATTCGTTACATTTAAAAGTGGACATTTCAAGCTTTATATACACATATTTCTCATGTTTGTGAGGCAAGTAGCCTGCTGAGTTTCGGTTTATTTGAGACCCGCTCCAGTTCATGTGTAAAGCATGTGATCGCTCCCGCGATTATTGTCTGCTATAGACTATTTGCTTCTTATTTATTAAATCCAGGCAATTATCTGATTAAACGTTGATTAAAATTAAGATACAATCTATACAAAACGAAATTCCCATTAAAGAAATGCTTTCTAAGCAAAATCATACAAAATTTCGTTCAAAATTATTTCTGACTTTCTGTCTACTGACATATTGTGCATATTTTCACATTTCATAATCAATGTAGCCTAGATTGAATTTAAAAATAACGTTATAATATTTAAACATAAACAGGAACTTCCTGTAAATGGTCTGAAAGTCTGAACCATACAGAAAATGCTTTCACACTAGAAACGAACCGAACCTTTGTTCAGTTTGATCTGGACCGAGACTACCTCTTTTCGTCGGACCAAATTTCGTCTGTTTGGTCCGGACCGTGGTACGGGGGAGGTTTCACACCTGCAATTTTGATACGGACCAAACTGAAAAGTCCGAAAATCCGGACCAAACAAGGTAGGTGTGAAAACGCCCTAAGTTAGATTACAAGTTACTTTATTAGTTACATTCAGCAGTTGCCGACAACACTCCTGCCGCCTCAACATAGAAATGACAACCGTTTTTGCCAATACTCACTTTATTGGAAGTGCATTTTTAACAGTAACGTCAACAATGTGTCTCCTGACATTGTAAGTTAAAATTTAAAAATATTTCCTTAAAAAAAAACATGTTTTAATAAGAAATGTAATAAAGACAGTCTTTCTTGACTTCACTTAATGTAAATACTCTCCCCGAGACGCAAGAAGAAAGCAAAATGATATATTTTAAACTAAGGAAAATGACTAAAATAGTAACTCGAATAAATTACTTTAATCTGATTACTGGTTTGGAAATAGTAACGCGTTAGATTACTCGTTACTGGAAAAAAGTAGTCAGATTAGAGTAACGCGTTACTACGTAATGCACTGCTGCCGACATACATGTATGTTCAAACACCATGTAAAAGTGAATGTTGCATAATAGATCCCATAAAATGTCATCCCTGTTTGGTGTCATTGACGTCAAACATGTTGTGACGCCAAATTTGATGTGAACGCAAATGAGATCTAAGAGCTCTGTCTGAGATTTTCAGATAGCAACAACATTCATCTGTTTCTCACACAAAGCTATTGTATTTCTACAGAAGACATTGAATGCAGAATCACATGAATATAAAAGTCATCAGGGAACAGTGTCCGTTCTGGAGCTTGACTGAAATGTCTCGCTTTCATCGTATGGAAAAAAAATCACACAGGACATTTTGCTTTGAAATATTTTTTCATTACAGTCATGTGAGTAAATAATGCCATTTTTGACTATTTTAACCTGTTGACCAATGTTAATGTAGTCTAAAATGTCATGGCAATCAAATCATAATGGATAAAATCAAGCCCTGCATTACTTTATTTCCCACTGAATAGTCTGTTGTAAAAATATGTCACATTACAGAAGTTACATGCATTGCAGATTGCATTTCAAATTGTCTTTAAAGCAGCATTAAAACACATAGTAATTAAAGAGCAGTCTGACGAATTGATGAATTCTTTCCTATGTTTACTATCACATTAATCCAGTGCTGTGGCTGGCTGAGGGTGATAATGCTCATCACAGTGATTGTGTTCACACCTTCAGAGCAAAACCAAACGTCTTGGGGATCAGCGCACCGCGATCAGACGCGTGAAACCCCGAGGACACACACGGGACACACGTCAAAGGAAATGTGTGTGGGTGTGTTTGTGAACTGTAATGACATTTCAGATCCACATTTGTCCAAAGCACCAGCCAATATCTAGTTAAAGGATGCTTGCAGGCTCTGTTTCGCATCTCAGTGTGGGGTTTATTCTGTAATTCAAATAAAAGGAGAAAATTAATGTTTATCACACGGTTCTCAATACAGTCGGTGGTCAATGTTAAACTATATAATTAGCATTTTTCCAACTGATTTCCTAAACAGTGGCCATAAAAAGTATTTGTACACTTAAAAGTCGCTCAAAATCTTCGGAATTACATTGCGTTAGAAACAAAAATATAATACAAAATGGCATCTGCAAACAAAAGATGAGATTTTCTAAAAACTTCTTCAATTATTTTTTAAACCAGTTGGTCTTGAGGTAATTCTTTCATAGCTGTAGTCTATCATATTAACGGGAAATTTTTTTTCAGCAAAATATCTGTAATAAAGTCTACTGAAGGCGAGTTGAAGAACCCAAGTGCAGTTTATTCAGATAAACAAAGACTTGACTTGGTCTTGAAACAATCTCACCAACAGCAGTTACAAGGAACATGAAGGGCTATTTAAAGACTAATGAGCAACAAAAAACACCTGAACCCAGGGCCGGACTGGGACAACATTTCAGGCCGGTAAATGTCACACCCATCCAGGCCATCCCATACACCCACAACAAATTTTGGAACCTTAGAGAACCATATTTTTATATGGTCATCACATAAAAAAGGTTCAAATCCTTAGGCTGAGGCCATGCTAAATAATTAGAGGTTCTCTCTTGAACTGCTCCTTCACTTCCCTTTTCCTTTTCATTATATTCATCTTCCCTATTTCTCTCGACTCCCTCCCTCTCTCTTTTCTTGTACCTGTCACCTCTTCTTCGGCATGCAGGTCTACCGTTAGGAACAGAACTGTCTCAACGTTGTAGCAAAAAAACCCCCCAAAAAACACGTAATTTGTTTGCACAGAATCTAAAATGATTTTTGGAAAATTCTAGGTATCACATTAGGACAGTGTAATGTTGTTTTATCTTAAAATATCTTAAATATCCAGTATTTAACAAAACTATTTCATGCAAATATATTTTAACAAAATCTAAATTGATTAAAAATGTCAAAATTAGTACAATAATAAATACATCATTACAACATCTTTATAGAAAATCATAATACTGAACAAGTTATTGCATTATTAGTAATAGTTTTGTGTTGTTGTCTGCCCAAGCTCCCTCCAAATGTTTTTATAAATCTATGTGAATATCTGCTAAATTACTACTGTAACTTTACAATAGATAATAATGTCATTTAGCATACAGTTTTTTGAATTATGATATTGAGTGCCACTGCTAACATTTTTTCTTGTAGTTAAATACGTTAAAGAAGACAAAACCACAGTAGCCTTTTACAGGTGAAACTGACCTGCATTTGAAAGAAGGAGGAGCGAATAAAGTAAAGTTACTATAAATTTTGCTTTATTTAGCTCTTTCTTCTTTGAGAGCTTAACCTCAATGCTCCAACTGGCCACTTCTTCGATTCTATCGCATAGAGACAGAGCGACACGCGGCATAATCTGAAAACCACGCCGACCGGGGGGAAAACAATCAAACTGTCTCCATTGACTTTGTATTGCGTGAAGCGGCCTCCTTGTCATTTCTGACTTATAACAAAAAACAGAACAATGTCTAAAAGCTGATATGTGACCGGTTGTATTGCAAACAAGCTAAAAAACATAGAACCAAAAACCCAGAAGTTTTTAATAAGCTGTTGACCCAAAAAAACCCAGAGCGTTTTGTATACACAAAAGTGTATACAGGCAATTGAGACCGAGCGCGACACTGAGAACTACACCCACTGAAGGCGAACTTAATCAGCGACAGGAAATATAGTATATAAAACTGACATTTGGATATTTTACTTAACAGTGACAAAATGTTTACTGCACACATAGGCATACTGAGACATTCTGAGTGTCAGGATCCCAAAATGTACCCATTCTTCCTGCTGGTGCGTTTAGACATTGTTCTGTTTTTTGTTTTAAGTCAGAAACGACAAGGAGGCCGCTTCACGCAACACAAAGTCAATGGAGACGTTTTGATTGTTCCCCCTCCCCCGGTGTCGGCGTGGCCTAAATGTGCTCTGTCTCTATTGATTATTATCATATTTGTTTGGCGGAAACGCGGAGCTCACGCGAACTGATATCGTAGCATTGCTAGTCAAGACTAAATGTTTCATGATTCATTATCGAATGCCGAATTTGGGAATTATCACTTTACTGCATTGGGGCAATTCTATATAATTAAAAAGGCAATAATATTATAATTAAAATTATTTATTTAAAAATAGAAAGAAAGAGGGCAGCAGGCCAAATCAGTTGCCAGGCCACCAGGAATTCACCCGTACCCCTTTTCCACCAGAATGAACCGGTGCTAGTTCAGAGCTAGTGCTAGTGCCAGTTCTTAGTTGGTTCGACTGATGAGCCTTCTAATGCTGCGTTCACACCAAACGCGAATAGAGTGTCAAAATCGCGTCTGCCGCGTCTAGTTTCACGCGCGAACATTTTGAATGCATTCGAGCGTCCGCAGCGAATTGGACGCGCGTAGAAATCGAGCGCTGGAAGCGAAATTGACGCGCGTTCAAGGCACTCCAGGAGAAATATCATAAAACACCACTTTTCATTATTATTTTTTATTACACAAGATTATTTTTTTAAATAGGCACTCTCTTTATAAACAAACCACAGATTTGAGCTTATCAACTACATTATCACCTGAAAAAGTCTTAAAACTCCATTTTCTGACACAAAAGTTGTATTTTTAAATTATGCAGGGTTTCTCATCACGTCACTTTACCACGTGACCGCAGCGAGCAGGCTCCTGATTGGTTAACGCGGCGCGAATTGACGCCAAAGTTAACATTTTTCAACTCTGGCGTCAGAAGCGAATTCGCTTCAAACGCGTGAATGCACAAAAGCATCATTCGCGTGTAACGCGCATATCGCACAAGACGCTCAATTCGCGTCCAATTCGGGCCTTTCCATTGACTTAACGTTGAAATCACTCGCGCCAGACGCTCTATTCGCGTTTGGTGTGAACGCAGCATTACAACCGGTTTGCCTTTCCACGGGCTAGAGAGCCGCCACAGAGCCAGTCTTACATCTAGGCCTGTCGCGATTGGTCGATACAATCGACTGCGTCAACGCTGATAATTAGTCGACGTCAATATTTTTAGTCGACTGGGTAAGTTGGGTAAGATATGAAATTGTATTAGTACCGGTAACGTTACTTTAAAAATGACAGCACTCTAATAAGAGCAGTATTTCTTCATTTGTGTCGATGTGTGACAGCAGGAGTGAGGACGTGTGTGTGAGCTCTGCTTCCACCGTTCACAAAACAATGGAAGCAGAACAGTAAAATATATACGCGCAGCTCAGGAAAAAGAACGCAACAGAAAAGTGCGGCGCGGCCGGGACGTGCTCGAGCTGCCGGACTCTGACCTGAAGCGCGCGCAACCGGCGACGCCAGTTTCGCAGATTATTGGGTTTGAATGGTAAAAAATCTGTAAAAATGCACGTCCTGGCGAGTATTCGGGTGAACGCAGTCGGATGTGTCTTTAGTGAACATATACAGAGTTGAATAAGAAATCGGGTGTTACAATGAATGTGGTCCGTGCAGCTCTTAAAGGGCCGGACTTAATATTCTGTGTGAAGCAGGGCAGGGAAGGATATGCCAGCCAAGTGAGTTTTTAGGGTTTTTAAACCCTAAAACAATGATAAAACAATGAATAGTAAGTTTTGTCTTATTATTCAATTACTTTTACAGTTTTTTGCCATGGTATCGATTCAGTATCGGTATTGAGGTATTTAAGTCTGGTATCGTATCAAAGTCATAATTTTGGTTTCGTGACAACACTATTCTATATAAAAAGTATTTGCTGATATTCTCTTTTTTTTGTTATGTTGGTTTACAAATGTGTACCTTTTTACTCTTTTAGTTTTACGTTTTGTCAAGGGCTTGTTTACATTTATACTTTTTCTATAGTACACTACTGAAGGCCAACGTTGCAAGTTAAATGAAATGTTTTTAAGTAAAACTGTTGAAAATTATTGCGATAAATTAGTCGATAGATTAATCGATTAATCGATAGATTAGTGGCAGCCCTACTTACGTCACTGTATATGTCTCATCTTACTCAGCAACGCTAGCGAGGCAGCGGGAAACACAAACACACCAGGCTTGTCCGAGATGCATCGGCGCTGCGCAGACGATCAGTGTATGATATCAAAACACTGCATGAGTGAATCAAAAGCATAAGGAGTCGTGTGCTCTCGCTGGACTCGTTATGATACGGCGATCGGTCTGCACAGCACCGATGCATCTCGAACAAGCCTTCCATCAACAATGGCGAACGTTGTGTTACTATTGATGCACATGGCGTTACGAGCCTACATCGGCATCAAAACACAGCGAATCCAAGGCATTCGTGCAGCTTGCCGTAATTTGTATAGACAGGGATTACAAACGAGCATCAGCTATTAGCTCCATTAGCTGCCATTTAAAAAATGGTGGTCACAAGTTTGTGTTGGTCTTGTTGGTCACGGTAGCCCCGCCCCCAGCCCCTGACGCAAGCGGTTCTTACTTCTAGACCAGCAATGATTTGGTGCTACTTAAAGGGTTAGTTCACCCAAAAATGAAAATTCTGTCATTAATTACTCACCCTCATGTCGTTGGACACCCGTAAGTCCTCCGTTCATATTCGGAACACAAATGAAGATATTTTAGTTGAAAGCTGATGGCTGAGAAAGGCTTCAGATAGGCCTCCATTGGCATTCAGTACATTGACACTTCCAAGATCCATGAAAGGCACTTAAAACGTCGTTATAAAGTCTATCTCACCACAGTGGCTCTACAATAATCTTACGATGAGACGACAATAGTTTTTGTGCGCAAAAAAAAATCAAAATAACACCTTTATCCAACTTGTTCTCGACTTCCGTGTATGCCTCCACGACGCATGCGCGAGAATATGATGTAGCGCCGGTGTTCGGGAATCCATGAAATACACACTTAAGCCCCATTTTGAGAACTACGCCGAGACCTAAAGCACGATCAATGTAGAATTCAACAGCTTAGACACGCGCGTCTTCCTCTGCTCGTAAACAAATCGCTTCTGGGTCATGTGTCCGAACGCCGGATCTGCGTCATATTCTCGCGCATGCGTCGTGGAGGCACACACGGAAGTCGAGAACAAGTTGGATAAAGGTGTTATTTTGATTTTTTTTTTCGCACAAAAACTATTGTCGTCGCATCGTAAGATTTTTGTAGAGCCACTGTGGTGAGATAGACTTTGTAACAACGTTTTAAGTGCCTTTCATGGATCTTGGAAGTGTCAATGTACTGAATGCCAATGGAGGCCTATCTGAAGCCTTTCTCAGCCATCAGCTTTCAACTAAAATATCTTCATTTGTGTTCCGAATATGAACGGAGGACTTACGGGTGTCCAACGACATGAGGGTGAGTAATTAATGACAGAATTTTCATTTTTGGGTGAACTAACCCTTTAAGAACCACTTTTCCTGGTTTGGAGTTGGTGCTTTGGGTGTGGAAAGACAAAGAACCGATTTGAAACTAGCACTGCCTTGGTGGAAAAGGGGTACCAGTGCTCCTTATGGCCAGTCCGGGCCTGCCTGAACCTAAAGAAACAATGAACCAATCAGAAAGTGACACAAGACACATTCCCATTTACACCTGGTGTTTTAATCCGTCTCTTTTGTCCACTTTCAAACACTTCTGTCATGATTTCTTCGAGGGGAGGTAAATGTACAGGCTTTGTCAGATCTTTCGATCAGCCTTTTGTGGCTGTTTGAACACATTTGACCACATAAGCGTTTACAGTATGAAGAAATCCGATTGAATGTGTTTTCAACTACCTCTGGAAAGGGGTCAAAAGTGGACAAGCTCAAAATATTTTAGACCCCGTTTACACGTGTATTTAGCGTTGCCCACTTGTGATCTGATCGACCAAAATGCATCTTAATACCAGGTGTAAACGGGGCCAGAAATGGTTTTATATAGGAAGGTTGTCAAACCTTTTTAGGGATTCCTATCATAGGATAAATGTATGGACTTAGTTGTAATTAATACTTGTAATCATTTTATGAGTTAAACAGCTTGTAAACATACTTTATCATTAGACATTTTTTTTAAATCTATTAAACATGAAAGTATTATGCAGCTATTTAAGATATTTCTCCTTATATAGAACCTTTTTGGCATAAAGAGTTCTTTAAAACTCAAGATCCCCATTAAACATTTTTTTCTAGGAGTGCAGTATGTTGAAATATATAAGCAACTTAATTTAAAAAGTGTGTTTTGCAAATGCGTTTGGAATATGAAACATTTAAATGAACTATAAGCTGAGGATAACGAGTGTCAAATTGGCTTCCCCTACACTCAAAATTCTTACAAAAAAAATTGCAGCATGCCAAATCTGCAGTGTAATAAAGAAGTTGTGAGTTATGAGATGGTCTTTTGCCGGGCATAATGGGAGTTAATCAAATTTCCCGACTGTGGTTTCTACTGTGATTGGTGTTGGCGTGGAGCAGACCTCGGGCGATCATTCATTATGAAAGTTCAGTGTCATCAAACACTCTTGGTTTGGGTCAGAAGTTTCTCAGGTTTAATTCGAGACTGCAGATGGAAGTCTGAGAGTCCATAATTGACAGTACAAAAATAGATGGACTTTCAATGACTTAATCATGAAAGTGAGACAATTTTTACTACTTTTTAATACTATTTTTTTCCTCCATTTTTACTATTTTAGCAATGATAAGCTACACGATTATTCTGTACCATTTTCAACACTTTACAAAAAGATTTCATTTAGTTCACTGCATTCCACTCTAATTGGGTTGTTTTAACCCAGTATATGGGTTGTTTTAACCCAGCAGTTGCTTAAAATAACCCAATCATTGGGTCAAAACAACCCATTTGCTGGGTTTGTCCATTTTCAACCCAACTTGGCATTTTTAGAGTGCATAGTAAAAATTAAATAACAATGAATTTCAACATTTACTAATACATTTTAAAATCCAACACATCTGTTAACATTAAAGGGATAGTTAAATAAAATAAAAATAAGATAATACAAAAAATAAGATATTTTGAAGAGTGTTTGTAACAAAGCAGATAGAGCAACCATTAATTACCATAGTACTTTTTTCACTATATAGTCAATGGTTGCTCTATCTGCTTGGTTACAAACATTCTTCAAAATATCTTATTTTATGTTAAGCAGAAAAAAAGAAACTCATACAGGTTTGGAACAACTTGAGGGTGAGTAAATGATGACAGAATTTTCATTTTTGGGTGAACTATCCCTTTAATACACTGCGAACAAACAAGAACTTGGAAAATATTTTAGCATTAATTGCTTGTTGATAGTGAAATGTGTTCCATAAGCCCCAGAGAGGCTTTTATTATGCCCTTTTATTACCCATTATGCCTTTAAAAAAAATTCAACTTTCTTTAGTGTGTAATGTTGTTTTTGAGCATGAAAAAGGTCTGCAAAGTTACAACTCCCATAATACGCCCTGCTACAAAGCAAATATGGTTCAGGAATGATTTGAGGAGCACAACAACGAGTTTGAGGCTCCATTCAATCGAGCATCTGTGGAGGCCCCACCTTACAACTTACAGAACTTTAAGGATCTGCTGCTAACATCTTGGCACCAAATACAGCAGGGAGTTCTTCTATATATGTGTCACTAGCCGTGTTTCCATTACAGATTTATGCAAAACTTTTGCGATATTTTTTAAATGTCGATAAAAACTATTGCGAAATGACGGCGTTTCCATTAACCGATGTTATGCGACTAAAATGTGTTTTTTTTTCCTCTCGCAATAAATGCCACATATGTTAGTTGGTTTATGTATATCCCATCCACCGCACTAGCCATTATTTTTAATGGAAGGAGACGTCGGCGTGTTATCCAAGAATTAATAGCAAGGAAAGCCCTTAAACTTGAGCATATGAGGTGTGTGTGTGTGTGTGTTTCTCCCTCATATCTGCTTCAAGGTCTTCATGATCATTTTGTGGCATTTCTTTGTTGTCTAGAATCCAGTATTCCTGTAATTCTATTGTCTTTTATGAGTTTAATAAAGAACTAGTCGAAGTCTCGTCTTCTGTCCAAACACACAGCGTCATCAGTAAAGAATGATCAACTTTTGCATACGCCAGGTGACCTGTAAATGCGGAAAAACTGAAAGTGTCCTTTTTCGAATTGCCTGAAAAACCAACTCATGCAAGCGTAAAAACATTTTTTGCGATAAATGTGAGTTTTTGCTAAATTGACGCGTTTCCAATGGGCGTATTTTCAATTCGCAATTTCAATTTGCGCAATTTGAAGGGTAATGGAAATGCGGCTACTGTTTCTGAACTCCCTGAAACGCCTCTGTTGTAGTCTTGAGTTTTCTTCCGGGAACGAACACAATATTCCTCATTTACATAATTCCCGCCCAAGCAAAATAAAGGGGGTTGAGTTAGTTAGGCCTTGTCCACACACTAATACATTTTCGTTTAAAAAGCATTTTTTTCTCTCTGTGTTGGTCTTCCGTCTATCCTAAGAAGTTTAAAAACGCTGTTTCCGCAGTGTAGTGTGGAGTGTGAAAACGGGGGTATATGAAAACGATGATGTATGTTTAGTAATATGACACATAATGAACCGAATTCTGCCCGTTACATGCCATTCACACTGCTGTTAAAGATATTTTACTTTGTACACTCTTCAAATCACAGTCCTGCAAAGATCGCAATTGCTCGCAATTTACTCACAAATACTCGCGGCAAAACATGAGAGCAGTAGCGTTTTTAGACCAAACATAAAATGGTCACTGTGTGTGACCTGGACGCATCAGTGAATGGTGAGACATTTTGCTAAATGAAATGATCCTGTCAGAAGAAAAGCGTGAGAGGTTATTATGTCTTGTTCCAGAATGTATCATCTCAGTGAGCTTTTATGAGGGTTTATGCATGCGCAGTAAGGTGAATTTAGCGTTTTTCGACATTTCAGTATGGAAACTTTTGGAAAATGTTAGTGTGGACAGAGAACATTTTGAAACGAAAACACTGTTTTCAATGTATCCGGATTAATGTAGACGTTGCCTTAGTAGCGTTTTGACTCATGGTAATGGTTAATATTACTCATGGTAATGGTTGGGGCATTTTCTGAAACACGCTTGAAGTGGTTAACTTCACAACACACTGATCCAGCCAACCAATCAGAGCACATCACGCTTTTTGGAAGGAGGAGCTTCATAGAGACAGGAACTAAACAGAGCATTAAGCTGCTTCCGAAATAGCATACCCTCTTAGGTACTTATTTTCGTATTGTTACGAATATAAGACAATATTTTTTTCTTGGAAATACAACTGAAAAAATGGGGTTGTCTTATATTCAGGGTCTAAACTATATCAATATAATAGCCTACACCTGCAACAATAGGAAGCGCCAAATATGTGCAAATGCGAGTCATCAAACAACTCTCAGCCAAGAAATACGGTGTGTCCGAGTGTAATTTTAAAAGATGGCGAACCCAAAAAGACAGACATTCAAAGAAAAGCTTACTGCGGTCCTAAAAGCGGCCGCAGGGTAGAAACTGACAGGCAAGTGTATAGCCGAAAAAGAAATGAGGGGCTGCCCATAACCAGAGCTGTCATCAAGCTGAAGGCACTGGATATCGCCAAAGAGCTGAATTTCTTATTTCGGCTACACAGGCTACACAACGCAGTTGCCTGTCAATATCCTCGAAGTGGCCGCTTTGATGCGGCGTAATGGATTAGCAATTACCCTCCGACTTCAGGGAGAAACTGCTATCTTTTCAGCACTATGTGATCGGCCTAAGGAAAAAAAAACATTAAAGGTCCTGTTCTTCGTGATCCCATTTTTCAAACTTTAGTTAGTGTGTAATGTTGCTGTTAGAGCATTTATAATACCTGTAAAATTATAAAGCTCAAAGTTCAATGCCAAGCGAGATATTTTATTTAACAGAAGTTCCCTTTCAAAGCCTACAGCGAACAGCCGGTTAGGACTACATCCTTGTATTTCCTGCTTTAATTACGTCAGTAGAGAAGTATGTCGACTAACCTCCGCCCACAAGAACACGCGAAAAAGGGGGCGTGGTCTTGTTGCTCCCGCGTGGAGAATAGGAAGTGTTGCGTTCGGTTGCGTTCGTATAGTTTGTTTGTCGCCATGTCGTCGAGACGCTGTTATTTTCATCCCGGAGTCAAGTCACCTTTGTTTGGCTTTCCCAGGGACGCTGTACTTAGAGATCATTGAGCGCATGCATCCCCGTTATGGTGAGAGGCGTGACCTTTCCGGTAACGTGCGCTCTGCGTGCCCTAAGCTGCTGTCGAATCACAACACGGGAACCGCTGGCACAATCAGAACTCGTTACGTATTTCTGAAGGAGGGACTTCATAGAATAAGGAAATTCTCAAGCCGTTTTGAGGACAGTGAAAACAGCAGTATACAGATAAGTAAATTGTGTGAAAAATATTGTGTTTTTTTACACGCGAAACATGAATACATGTTATATTGCACACTGTAAACACAATCAAAGCTTCAAAAAAACACGAAAAACGGGACCTTTAATATCCCCCCTGGATCAGATTGGTAATGCGGATCAAACACCTTTTTGACAGGCCAGCATCTGTCACTGTACATGAAAAAGTTAAGAAATCAGTCATAGTGAAATCTACTAAATGAGAACGATGCTATTGTTTATTTCTGAATGTGATTGTTGTTGGTTTTAACAGTATTTACCATACTTTAAATACAAAATGTAAAAAATAATAATATGGAAAATGTGCAATATGAAAATTATTTTCAAATAAAGTATTTTCTTTAAAAGACAAGATTTGGTCAAAAAGCCTTTTTCCAAAAGGTAACTTCTTATAAGGTCGTCTTATATTCAGAAACAATATGGTACTTCATGATCGCTAAAAAAGTATGTTTTATACACTCTAAAAAAAATGGTTCTATATGGCACCAAAAATGGTTCTTGGTTCGTAATCATAGGGGAACCTTTTTAAGTGCTATATTGCCAATTTTGGTGCTTCAGCGGTTCTTCAGAGGTTCTTCACAGGTTCTTTGACTAAGGTGCTATATAGCACCTCTGAAGAACCACTGAAGAACCACTGAAGCACCAAAATTGGTGCTATATAGCACTAAAAAAGGTTCCCCTATGACTACGAGCCAAGAACCATTTTTGGTACCAAATAGAACCCTTTTTTTTTTTAGAGTGTAGCAACAAATTTTGCAATTTTTATTTATTTATTTGGCAACTTTTAGCAACTTCTGGAAAGTGACTCTAATCCAAACAACACACGTAGGCTACAAGCTTGCTCAATTGGCTGAGCAGTTCATTCATAATTCCTTAAGATCGCTGTGGAAATGTGGAAATCGCTGTAAAAACCGGAAGATCATTTAGGTAGCATATTTACGGAGCCCTGCACATGACATGCAGGAAAAAATGTGTAGGCTAAATCGTGTGCACGATTTATAAATCGAGGGAACAAATTAGTAAATCATGTGGACGGTATACATAAAAATACATAATAACTAACTCATTGTGTAAGGTTGAAATAATCAAAGAAATTTTAAATAAAACAAAGACATTTGCTTTACTGTTGGCAACCACCGTCTTACCCAAGACCCCTTAACCTCATCAGAAGGGCCATTTGAAATTTCTATGGACAAAGGAAGGCTTGTAGGCCAAATGTTTGTCACACCTTTAGTAGAGTGGGAGAAGCTTCATCTGATCTGTTTCAAACGTCTCACGTTTTGGTCTGATTGGTCAGTTTTGAATGGGTCATATTTGAGTTTGGTGACATCAGGGAAAAGGATAATAGAAGATCAAAACGTAAGCTTGGTCTCTTTTTATTCTCTACCTTTCTCTGTCTAGGGCCTGCTCTTTGGCTCTGTCCTCTCTCTCTCTCTCTCACAGGTAACATTCTATCCATAGGCCTACTGAGTACAATTAAGGGTTTAAGTTTACATCCATTTGAAACTATTTTAAAGGGGCTATATGCAACTTTTTCCCCAAAATAAACGTAACAATAGCTTTTTTATTTTACCATTTATGACTCAAACATCTCCTGATGAGCATACTGACACCTTGTCCGCTCACAGTGGGTGCACCTATAAGCCTGTATCCTATTTTTCCTATTTTCTGGCGGGTCGTTTTTTCCCGCGCTGTCTGCGGATGTGACGTCACCACCGCTGCGAGAGCGAGAAGAAAATAAGAGCAGTTCTATTTTTTGGCCACAGGTGTCAGTCGCAAGTTTAAATTTCAGAAAAACGCATATAGCCCCTTTAAGTGTAACCATAACCAGAATTTGTGTTTCCATTTAAAAGAGATTTCTGTCTATTATGTAATTGACATTATACATTTATCTGATGGTTAATAAATTGTTACATTTTCGATCTATTCTGACTTAATCTATAACTCTCAAGTAGATTATGGCAACGAAGGGTTAAACGGAATGATTAAATGTGTGACTAACTATTAAATATAAATGACCAAACAACCAATTGGCAGTTTATCTTAAATTCGAGATTATGATAAATGGAGTCAGATAAAGAATATTATAATCAAATCCATTTTGCCCAGCTGAAACACAGAACGCGCAGCGGCCTTCAACCGCAGCTCTTTACCGGCATTGGAACGAGATTTTGGCGGCCTTACACATTGCTTTCATTTATTTTACAAACAAATCTAAATTAGCATTTCAAATAATATCTACGCATTACATAATGGCGTAGTTTTGCCTTGCGATTACGTAATGGCGTCACAACGTCATCTAGCAACTTTTAGCAACCAATCGATCTGCCTTTAGCAACTTCCAATGAAAATTAATGGGCAACAGTGGGGATAGTAAAGTGTCCATCATATGCACCCTTCAGAATCTCGCCAGAAGTAGTAGGCTAGGTCACCCAGGGACTTTTTGCCTCCTTGTTTGTGAGTACCGTGAATTCAGACATAGACTACTTCTTTAGTCACACACTGTTTTTCTCATACTATATAGCCTAGTCACTTACTTTTACAACAGCCATGTATATAATTGACCAGGACATAGATGTCCTTCTTGCTTATATATCCACAACATACAGCAGGTAGATGTAGGCCTATATTTAAAGAGATGTACACTTAGGGGCAGAGAGACTGTCGTGTTCACGTGTGATCTGTTCAAGCGAGCTAGCACCGAGTTACCATCTCACATCAATCTCCTTTTCCACTCCTTCTATAATGCATGAGATCTGATGAATGTCTCACAAAGTCCCTGTTTCATGTTCTCCAGCATAAACGTGGCCGTCTACAGGGAACCACGCCTGAACTCCCGATGTTTCTCCATCTGTTTAAAGATCGACGGGAGCTTCAGCCCTCGGCGCGCTCACACGTGCCTCGGTTTCTCTCTGGGAGTTTACCTGCGAGGGAAGAAACACATCAGCGCTCATGCCATTAACCGTTCGAGAGCGCGAGAATGATAGGGAAGGGTATCTTATGGTGTTTGTTCCACCATTAAAAACTTCTCCAGATGGGGAAGGAACCCGAGACTGTCATTTACCTTCTCTTCGCGTCTTCATTAGTGTCTTCCGCTGGAACGCGCGTGTATCTTCATCAGCACAAACAGTTTGAGAAGTGTTCCTAATGTGTCGAGTCATTTGCTGAGGGCTTTTCTGATTCTGTCTGCTCGTGTTCAACGTTTGTAAACTCGCATAATGCAGCTGAGCCTTATTATTGAATGGCACATTTACATACCGCCAGACCCCCGCGCGCCATTCTATAATTCATGTCATGTAGTTAAATGGCATGCGGTGAGATTTAGACGTGTTGGGGAAGGTTTCACACGCTTGCTGTAGTTGAGCTATTGAAAAATTGGTTGCTAACTACATTGAAACTGACAGGAGACAATATCTTTTAGAAAAATACCAGATTATATCGTTAGAAAAAAAATAGAAGAGGTGCAAAAACAATTAGGGTGACAGCATCGAATATAACCACATAAATATGCTACTAATTAAATGAAAAACATTGTTTATTTAACTAAATATTTATATCCACGGAATGCACAAGCACAGGGACATGCAGGGACTTTGATTTATGGTGCTGAACTATTAAAATGAGACATTTGACAGAACCGATTTGCTAAAACAAACCATGCAGCTGATTTTACTTCCTAAAGCTATTTAAAAGACACAGAAATATTCTTGTTTTGATTATTGCATCCATTCATTCGGGTGTAAGGCTGTGCAATAATCAGTGATTTAGCATTTCTGTCATGTTGCTGGTACTTGTTGGAAGTAATAGCTTGATAGTGTAAAAGCTAAATTGATTAACAGCTTAAAGGCACAATATAAGATTTGTAGAAGAAAATATCCAAAACCACTAGAACAATGTTGTTGATCTGTGTACTTGTAATCCAAAACATTTCCAACAATGTTCAAATCCAGAGAAATCAGCTATATTAACCAGTGTCACTGACGTCATATCCACCTTGCCCTCGATTTCCATTTTTGCTTTCATAGAAACCATGGAAACATCAAAGACACTTTATATATTATGTGTTTATTAGACAGGTGAGCAACAGTTTGGATACCTTTATCAACAGAAAACTGTTGTTATCTAGCTCAACATTGTTATTCTTATTGTTTGAATCGCTTGTTTCCTTGATTTATCACGAGTACCATGTTTTACCATGTCTTAGAGTCAACACTATTTTGTCAAGTGGCTAACATAGCATAATCAGAGAGAACTTTCTCCATCATAAATTTTAAAATTAATCGCATGTAATTTAGCAACAGTCATTTAGTCACCCAGCTTTTATTAATATGATATTCTAATATCGATCTAGATACACTCAAATGTATAGGGCTGTCAAATGATTAATCACAATTAATCACATCCAAAATAAAAGTTTGTGTTTACATAACATATGTGTGTGTATGGTATATAATTATTATGAATATATAAATACACACACATGCATGTACATATTTAAGAATGTTATATATATATATATATATATATATATATATATATATATATATATATATATATATATATATATATATATATATATATATATATAATTTATTTTATATATATATACAGTATATACATGCAAATATTTCTTAAATATATATGTGTATAGAGCGGAAGTGGCCGACTGCGGTATAAGCATAATAAAAGCTCCGAAACCGGTGTTTCGCACAGGTGTCTCTCATTAGCATTCGTTCCCAGCGGCTCTCGGCACGTCCTGCTTCATACCATCGTAACGTTACTTAAGGCCCTATTTTATGATCTGAGTGCACTTAGGGCGTGTCCGAATCCACTTTTGCTAGTTTAACGACAGAAAACATGGTGGGCCCGCCAGGTGCATGGTCCAAAAGGGTTGTACCTATTCTCTCAATGAGTCATGGGTGTGTTTTGGTCGTAACATGCAATAAACCAATCAGAGTCTCATCTCCCATTCCCTTTAAAAGCCAGTTGTGCCATGCATCATGTACTACCTGCGAGTGTACCTGCGTTGTGCACCGCCTATAGGTACATATTACTAAAACACCCTTAAATAACACAAAAAATACTGCGCTATTGACTTTATACCAGGTTTTTGTTGGTCAGTGGTGCAGTCGTTTTCAGTTCCACAAAATAGAAACACGCCAACAATGCGTCTGAACACACCTGGTTTTCATTTGCTATTTAAACAACGTGGCGCAGGATGTGAAAATGATAGGGCGGTAATCAACCAAAGAAAATCTTGGTCGACTGAAGTCCTGAAATTTTAGACTAAAAATGATGTTAGGAAAAGAAACGTTTAATTAATTAGCTGCGCACTTTGCTGGTAGCCTTGTTGTCTGCCTAAATGAATTATAAATAAACATAAAAAACTAGTAGGCTATTTGCAGTATATTAAATAGTTTTTGAGCTGATTATTTTGCACTGAAATGAGTCTGACACATGAGTCTGTCGGCTCTGACAGCGTTGCATCACTTGCACCTGCGCAATATCATAGTACTATATTTTCGGAAATTATATAGGCTATGTTGTCAACTAGATATCATCACAAGAACTTTTGAGGAATATGCAACATAATTTAGACAATTGTTTTTGTCATATGTATTATAATAACTGACAGAGAATATCATTTCAGCCGCTCTGTGCAGCTCGAACATATAACGTTAGGAGCTCAGCTGAGCGGCTGAGACACGAATAGACTATTAACTTAAAGCTTTTACTCTTAAACACAAAAGGCACGTCCACTTTAATAAAAAAGGAATATTTATTAAATATATTTATTCACGGTTGAATAATCCGCCATCTCTTTAGTGTGTATCCTTTGGAAGCACTAGTCTCTGTTGCGTTCAGTGCTTTCTTCCGGAAATAATGGACCAAATGAGATTCCAAGTCACAGTTCATCACTTAGCACAGCGTTCGTGGCTCGACTTGTCGAGACTGTTTTCCAAAATGTCTCCTGTCTGTATACGCGTAATGTACTGTCTTTATAAAATATCTTCTTATTAAACTGTTTGTACACTTACAAAGTTCTCAATGCTTCGCTTTGCATGTAGGGACCCTCATTATGCTACCGTGTTAGTGTGAGGCTATTTTGAGCCTTGTTAGTGGTATTAACTAGCGATTTAATTTGACTTATTCTATGCCCCATATACAAGCGTTATAAGCTAATCTGTTTTTAGAGATAAAACTTTTTACATTCGATTTTCATGAAAACGCATCCCAGAGAACGATCTACTCGGTAACCATGTGTTAATTACCCCTAGGTTCATTTTTCACTGGAGTTGTCCTTTAAACACTGTTGTTTTGAAATTGACTATTCAGCAAAGAATCCCGAAAAAAAATGGATCACGGTTTTCCACAAAAATATTAAGCAGCAAAAACAGTTTTCACCGTTGATAAGCAAATCATCACATTAGAATGATTTCTGAAGGATCATGTGACACTGAAGACTGGAGTAATGATGCTGAAAATTCACAGGAATAAATTACATTTGAACATATATTAGAAAACGGTTATTTTAAATTAAAAATGCTAACTTTTTTATACATTTTTAATCAAATAAATGCAGTCTTGGTGAGCACAGTCTTACAGACTCCAAACTTTTGAATGTTGTCACTAATTTATTTGAACTCTGGGTCTTTTATTTTGATATTTAAGCTTTCTTGTCTTTGTTGATTGGTTCATTAGTTCTTCTTACCTTATATACTTCCTGTCCTGGCATTCTTTACAAAAGATGACCGTTTTGGCAAATATGTCACTTGTTATGTAGGCTTTTGTGCTTTATTATTAGATTTAGGGTCGTGCATTACATCAGTGTTCAGCAACTGAACTGAGAACAGAGTTCATTTACAGGAAGATGTCTTTAGTAGCCAGAATTAAACTGCACTGGTGCAAGAGACCTTGACTAACACGATAAGGGTTTACACACTTTTTAAGGACACTTTATTTTACAGTATTTGCACTTACGTGTACTTACCTAATAAAGTACTGGGTAATATAAGGTAACTACTTGGGTTAGAGTTAGTACATAGTTATTACCCATCACTACAGTATAATAACTACATAGAAAGTAGGCCTACATGGGGAACAGGACTGTAAAATGAAGTGCTACCCTCATTTACAGGAATATATAGTAGGACACAAATTTCTGGTCATGTTTATTAGTTTCAAAGATGGAAAAGACACTAGCTGAAGAATAACATCTAATCACTACTGAGGGCAATCAAAAACTGACCGACATGACGGGGGTCTGAGATCCACAGAAAACAAACTAACTAAACCTTCAGTCTGAACTAGATTAGAAGTGAAAATGGAAAACTTGAGAGTGCTGTGAGGTCGCAGTGAGTGTTCACCTGAACATCTTTCTTTTTTGGAAACCAGGTCACTCTATCCATCAAACACAGCAATAAAGTAGCAGAAGGAGAGGAGATAAGGTGAAGGTTGGTGTGTGTGTGTGTGTGTGTGTGTGTGTGTGTGTGTGTGTGTGTGTGTGTGTGTGTGTGTGTGTGTGTGTGTGTGTGTGTGTGTAAAGTGGTTTTACAAAAGCCTGTGTATGTGTGCGGATCTGTGCAGTGGACTGAGGTAGAGAAAAAAGGCTACTCATATAATTTCTGCAGCGTGTGTAGTATGTGAATGTTTGCATATAATACATGGATGACCTGCTGCATACCATATGAGGAAATGTGCAGTGTGCAACTGAGCACTGTGTGACATGCTGTATCCCACAATGCAATGCAATGCACTTGGCCTGAACTTTAATTTTGCGTATGATGAATGAATTGGAAGTAGCATCATCCATGAATTTTTAACGTCTTGTCTATACTCTGAATGGAATATTAGCTTGTATACTGCTTACTATTTTTAATGATAGTATTACTTGTGGTTGCGTCTTTTTAGTACCTTGAAACTTAAAACAGTCCATTTTCATTCTTTAGTCAACTGTTAGGACTAACAATGAATTAAAATAGACCAATTCAAAATGACAGCCATTATTACTTTACATTATTATAATATATTATTGCATTATTACACAAGGAACTCTGCCGTGTTGTTAAAACAGCACAGCGGTTCACGGAGCTCCCGAGTTTGGATGCTGTTTATGCTGGTCGGTTACACACAAAGGCCAGCAGCATCATTATGAATCCCACCCATCCAGGATACAGAATGTTTGTCACTTTACCGTCTGGGAGGAGGTACAAAGTACAGGTTCTTTGCGAAAGCTGTAGCTGCCCTTTGACCGTCTACTCCTCCACAGCCCTTTTATTTTCTACAGTAACTCTATAACTTTTCAGAATATCAAGGATTGTTTATGTTTTTAAATGTTGAATGACTTCTTATACAATGTTTTTAGAGTTCTCTTTATGTGTTTTAATTTGTATGTCTATAGTTAATGAGTAAATGTTTATTTTTTTCTGTTATGAGAGCTGCCGTTCTAAATTTCGTTATATTGTACTCGTACTGGTACAATGACGATAAAGTATCTTACTTACTCTTACTCTTACTATCTATAATCACAGTTTAAATAACAGATTATGTTCATCCTACTAAGAGAAACTATGTTAAGTTGACCGTTTAGTCACTGGTTTGATTTACTGGTATATAGACAAAGAACATCTGACTGTACATGAATCATTACAGGCATGTTCAGAGATCAGGCATTAAAATGAACATTTCTTACTTACACGTTGTGGCATTACTGTCGAGTCCATATCGATATTGCGACTGATTTACCAAAGAATCCACAGTGAAATGTACCGAATAAATACAAATAAATAATGCTCTGAGACATTTACATTGTTGAAAATAAATAATCACATTCCTAGCATTAGGATCCTTTGGAAGGTAATGCTATTTTTAGTCTAGTGATCCTGCATCTTCTCTCCTCGTCATCTCACTAACACCCCAGTGGGTGGGGCCAAAGTTGCGATGATGAAGTAGACGTTGATCTTCTTCTGCAGAGGCGGTCTTTCACCTATCATAGATGGGCACATTCCACACAGAGTCGTTCTCTGGGCTTGGTTACAATAAAAGCTTTCAGTTTCTGAAACTTACATGATAATCTTATAGTATGATGACCTCTTATACACTCACCTAAAGGATTATTAGGAACACCATACTAATACTGTGTTTGACCCCCTTTCGCCTTCAGAACTGCCTTAATTCTACGTGGCATTGATTCAACAAGGTACTGAAAGCATTCTTTAGAAATGTTGGCCCATATTGATAGGATAGCATCTTGCAGTTGATGGAGATTTGTGGGATGCACATCCAGGGCACGAAGCTCCCGTTCCACCACATCCCAAATATGCTCTATTGGGTTGAGATCTGGTGACTGTGGGGGCCATTTTAGTCCAGTGAACTCATTGTCATGTTCAAGTAACCAATTTGAAATGATTGGAGCTTTGTGACATGGTGCATTATCCTGCTGGAAGTAGCCATCAGAGGATGGGGACATGGTGGTCATAAAGGGATGGACATGGTCAGAAACAATGCTCAGGTAGGCCGTGGCATTTAAACGATGCCCAATTGGCACTAAAGGGCCTAAAGTGTGCCAAGAAAACATCCCCCACACCATTACACCACCACCACCAGCCTGCACAGTGGTAACAAGGCATGATGGATCCACGTTCTCATTCTGTTAATGCCAAATTCTGACTCTACCATCTGAATGTCTCAACAGAAATCGAGACTCATCAGACCAGGCAATCAGACTTCAACTGTCCAATTTTGGTGAGCTTGTGCAAATTGTAGCCTCTTTTTCCTATTTGTAGTGGAGATGAGTGGTACCCGGTGGGGTCTTCTGCTGTTGTAGCCCATCCGCCTCAAGGTTGTGGCTTCACAAATGCTTTGCTGCATACCTCGGTTGTAACGAGTGGTTATTTCAGTCAAAGTTGCTCTTCTATCAGCTTGAATCAGTCGGCCCATTCTCCTCTGACCTCTAGCATCAACAAGGCATTTTCGCCCACAGGACTGCCGCATACTGGATGTTTTTCCCTTTTCACACTATTCTTTGTAAACCCTAGAAATGGTTGTGCGTGAAAATCCCAGTAACTGAGCAGATTGTGAAATACTCAGACCGGCCCGTCTGGCACCAACAACCCTGCCACGCTCAAAATTGACATTGAGTTTGGAGTTCAGGAGATTGTCTTGACCAGGACCACACCCCTAAATGCATTGAAGCAACTGCCATGTGATTGGTTGATTAGATAATTGCATTAATGAGAAATTGAACAGGTGTTCCTAATAATCCTTTAGGTGAGTGTATGTCAAAAGCACAAGGAAAATTAGATTTCTCAGTTTATGACCCCTTTAAGTAGCCTGGATACCAGCTGAACCTAATCCCGCCCACAACATTTGCAGTCGGTAAGTTCGGTCTGGAATTGATCCATTGTGGAGCAACTATGCTCGAACCAGAGCTGTTTGGAACAATTACATTGTCAGGGCGGGCTGATGGACAGATGATCAACAGTAACGTAATCATCCACGTCACCAAAGAGCGCTTGGGTTGAATTCGTTTACTAAATGGAGAACTTCGTATGCTCTCAAAAATGATGATCGTGTTGGCAAGTACTCTGTGTATCCTTTAATTATTTTTACAACACCGACAAAGATCATTTATGTTTTGTTGACAACTATGCATCGCTCAACATACATCACTTACTCCGTTGCTCTGATTGGTTGTAGGTCTATCCAATTGAATGCAGAGGTATTTTCCTTCCTGGTTTGGTTGACACTGAGTATGATGACGTCAGGCTACCCTTTAAGGTCAAGTTGAGCACTTTGAGAGACGGTACTTAACACAGTATAATGCTATAAATCTATCAAATATGCTACAGTAGGCCATATTGATATTGCAAGCAATCTTTTTGTATGCATTTTGTGCATAGTATGCATCCTAAGGCAGTAATAGTATGCAATACCGAATATTGACTCGCTCTTGACTTATTATTTTATTAAACTGCCATGGGTTGAACTTGAAACATTTTCATCCAAAGTAACAACTTTTATTCCCACTTGCAGAATTAAACATGTATTGTGATGAGGTCGTGTGACAACAAAATAGCACTCTACTGTTTGAAATATTTATCATTGCATAATGCATTGTGTTGCACATAGTCTACTATATTTAAAACAGGCGTGCTTTAAAGACAGTATGTGGTGAGGACGGTTAAGACATGCCAAGAGTTCAGACATTTTACAAAAAGCTCACTCAAATAAACATGCAATGTAATGAGGTTGTGTGTCCTCGCTGTAGTACTAAAGTTTGAAATGCTTGTATAATGCATGCGGTTTCACACACACCATCATTCAAAAGTAATGGTGAGAATTTTTTGGTAACGCTTTACAATAAGGTCTCATTTTGTTAACAATAGGTAATGTATTAACTAACATGAACTAACAATGAGCAATACATTTGTTACAGTATTTATTCATCTTTAGTTGATTAATGTTAGTTGATGAAAATCCAGCTGCTCATTGTTTGCTCATGTTATTTCACAGTGCATAAACTAATGTTAACAAATACAACATTTGATTTTAATTATGCGTTAGTAAATGTTGAAATGAACATTAACTAAGATTAATAAATGATGTAGAAGTATTGTTCATTCTTAGTTCATGTTAACCCTAACCCACATTCAGCCACATAAGCGTTTACGAAAGCAATCCGGTCAAATGTGTTTTCGACTACCTCTGGAAGTGGTCAAAAGTGGACAAGCTCAAATCATTTTAGACCCCGTTTACACCTGTATTTAGCGTTGTCCACTTTGTGATCCGATCGACCAAATGCTTCCATGGCAATGTTGACCTCCAAATGTTGAAGGTCCAAATCAATGTGGCTTCGAGAGGGCTTCAGAGGCTCTGCACGATCCCAGACGAGGAACACGGTCTTATCTAGCCAAACCATTTTGATTGATTTGGACCTTCAGCATTTTGGTTGCCATGGAAGTCTATGAAAGAAAGACATGAACATCTTGGATGAGATGGGGGTGAGTAAAATATCAGGAAATTTTCATTTTGAAGTGAACTAATCCTTTAAGAATAAATGGTTCCTAAACTTTTGAATGGGGTAATTTTTATAAATTCAGCTTTCTTTTGTCTTGTGGACTATATGTAAACTAGCCTGACACCGTCATACTCAATTCTAGTCAGAATATGAGTCTGATACTGCTCCATTGGGCTGTGATTATGGGCCGTGTTTTAAACTAACCAGGAAAGACCTCAATTGAATAGACCTACAACCAATCAGAGCAACCGAGCGACGCATAGTTGTCAACAGAACTCAACTGCACGCATGCTGGAAGAAGTAGAAGAAGAAGAGGAGTGTAAACGATCTTTGCCGGTGTTGGAAAAAGTAATTTAAGGATACAAGGAGTAGTTACCAACACGATCATCATTTTTGAAAGAAATAGTAGAGGTGAATGCATATACGAACAAGTTTTCAGTTTAGGATTAGAACGAATTCAACCCATAGACTGTAAAAAAAAAAATATGGACGTAGTGTCCGTGAAGTCACCCATAGGATTCTGAAGAGCAGTTTTGAAAAATAAAGTAGGGACGAGCTGGCCGTCGCCATCTTGGATAATAGAAAACGGGCAAAAAGGCGGGACGTGGGTGGAGCTGAGGTGACGCGATACTCAGGGGTGGATTTTCACTGTTGTGATGATTGATGCTGCACGACCCCTCCGTCCCCTCACATTTAAAATAGACTGAAGGAAATTATTACACACATAAGAATTATTTCAACCAAAAATGGAGTGTGTCTGTGTGGAAAGTATACTGTGTATGCGTCATCTACTCGGTCCTTCACAGAAATGACTGTTGCTCTGTATTTAATTATAACATCAGATGCATGATATTTTTCATTAAGGATCAGTTCTAAAAAAAAATTTCCAAATTCCGGAAAATGAAAATTTCCAGATTCCTTTTTTTTCTGTATGGTTATGTTAAATTGTATTAATCAAAAAGCATGTCTAATTAATTGAAATCATGAAACTTGTTTAATTTAACAGCAATTTATTAAAAGTAAAAAAATAAAATAAAAAATAAATAAAAAATATTTAACACGGAATTTGTCAAATTTTGGATGAATAAATCCAATGCAAGTCAGCACACTTCAATAAAATTGTGATATGGACTACCAGTGTATGTGAATATTAAACGGCAAAAATGCTATTTAAAGGGTTAGTTCACCCAAAAATGAAAATTCTGTTATTAATTACTCACCCTCATGTCGTTCGACACCCGTAAGACCTCCGTTCATATTCGGAACACAAATGAAGATATTTTTGTTGAAAGCTGATGACTGAGAAAGGCTTCAGATAGGCCTCCATTGGCATTCAGTACATTTACACTCACAAGACCCATAAAAGGCACTTAAAACGTTGTTACAAAGTCCATCACACCACAGTGACTCTACAATAATTTTACGATGCGACGACAATAGTTTTTGTGCACAAAAAAAAAAAAATAACACCTTTATCCAGCTTGTTCTTGTCTTCCGTGTCTGCCTCCACGACGCATGTGCGAGAATATGACGTAGCGCCAGCGTTCGGGAATCCATGAAATGCACACTTAAGCCCCATTTTGAGAACTACGCCGAGACCTAAAGCACGATCAATGTAGAATCCAACAGCTTAGACACGCACGTCTTCCTCTGCTTGTAAACAAATCGCTTCTGGGTCATGTGTCCGAACGCCGGATCTGCGTCATATTCTCGCGCATGCGTCGTGGAGGCACACACGGAAGACAATAACAAGTTGGATAAAGGTGTTATTTTGATTTTTTCTGCGCACAAAAACTATTGTCGTCCCATCGTAAAATTATTGTAGAGTCACTGTGGTGAGATGGACTTTGTAACAACGTTTTAAGTGCCTTTTATGGGTCTTGTGAGTGTAAATGTACTGAATGCCAATGGAGGCCTATCTGAAGCCTTTCTCAGCCATCAGCTTTCAACTAAAATATCTTCATTTGTGTTCCGAATATGAACGGAGGTCTTACGGGTGTCGAACGACATGAGGGTGAGGAATTAATGACAGAATTTTCATTTTTGGGTGAACTAACCCTTTAAATATGAATCCTGCATGTTTTATGTCTCTGTGTGAATGAATTGTGAAGGCGAGCGTCGTGCGTGCCTCAGTAGTAGGCTAAACGAAACCGCGCGTCTGCGCCATTCATTCCATGACATTCCGTTTTTATGAATGGATTCCGTGATCCTGTACGCGTTTTCGGAATCACGGAAATCATATGCCCTTACACTTTCTACAAGATGCACGTTCAACGCGGACGCAAAGGCGGTTGTCATGGTAATGAACACCACAGCAACCACTTGTGCGTCCGCGCTGAACGCGTATCGTATATATAAAAAGCATTTTAGGGGGCCCTTGGCTTTCGGGGGCCTCAGGCGGTCGCCTACTTTTGCCTAATGGTTAAATCCGCCCCTGGCGATACTTACTGACAGCAGATAAATGGCTATTAACCTGTCACTCAAAGTGGCCACACCCTTAATTATGCAGGACTTTAAGGCTTTATTTAATGTAAACGAATGATATCAAAATTAGATATCAAAACCACAATTTGTACCAGACTGTAAACATGTTTTTTTTTTCTGCTGTAAAGTTGGGCAATTTAACATGGGGCTCAATGAGAATCTGCTCCCTTCTGGAGCCGGTCCCTAGTGGCCAGTCGATGAACTGCAGTTTAAGTCACTTCCGTATTGGTTTCAAGAGAAACTGGAGAAGGTTGCCACTTGATTCAACCCAAGCGCTCTTTGGTGACGTGAATGCTTACGCTTTATCATCTGTCCATCATCGTATAAAGCCCGCCCTTACAATTTGATTGGTCCAAACAGCTCTAGTTCGAGCATAGTTGCTCCACAACAGATCAAGTCCAGACCAAACTTCACGACCTCAAATTTTGTGGGCGGGGCTAAATTTGGCTGGCATCCAGGCTACATCTTTTATGTAAAATATCTTATTCAGGACAGTACTAAATAAAAAAAATTTTTAAATGCATTTTGTATGATCTCTCTTATTTTGTTAAAATAATTAGCATTTTGCAGATTATGCAAGGGGTGTGTAAACTTTTGAGCATAATCAGTTCATATTCTGAATAAATCTTTTGTTTTTCATGCTTCGGCCACATACACACCGCAAAGTTCCAGGAGTGACAGCCGCTAAATTCATGTGTTTGAGTGATTATTATAATCATGTACGCATGATGTTTCTCCTTTCTCACAAAGAAATAATTGTGTGTCTCATTTGATGCGTGGTTGGACCAGCCGTCATTCAGTGCCACTCGCCACTGGTCTGATGATGTTGGCCTGAACTCTGCACAGTCAAAGCTATTGCAAGATTAATGCATTCGTTCATACATTTATTTATTTATTTACACAAGTACTTTTCTGTTTACCTTTCACAACAGACAGATTAGAGGACAGGAAAGATGTGAGATGCTGTAATCCAATTTGTCCAGCACTTTGAATTATTACCATGAGTGCATCTCCTTTGAGAGAAAGTGTGTGTGTGTGTGTGTGTGTGTGTGTGTGTGTTTGCTTTGAAAGCTCTTTCCGCTTGTAAAGCTGAAATTTTGCAGCCTTTTTTGTGTTTTGTTGTTTGTATTCATGTCAAGATCAGGACAGACGTGATGTTTGCTGTAATCTAATATCATGTGTGTTGTGACGTTTGCTCTGAGCTTTCATACACACGTTTCATTTGCTATTTGGCTGCGTGATGTCTAAATAAAGCCTGAAAGGAAAGTTCAAAGTTTCACATGTTCTGAGTTTCTGAAAAAGAAGAAAAAAAAAACACATGTTTAATATTCCATCACCATGGAGACCAGACATGGAAGCTATTCAACTTGGAAACAAGATGAAACTAAAAATAATATGCAAGTACAAAATAATATTACAGAGCACCATGAATCTCAGTGAACGCTAAACCTCTCTAATGTTGAAATATACTGCATTTATGAAATGAATGTGAATTTATGTTTGGTTTGTGCAAATATGATTCAGCAAGCCTAAGGAAAATTATATTGCATATTCTCATTTTCAATTTTAGTTTAAGTTTTAGTCATTTTATTAGTTTTTTAATATTTCAATTTAGGCTTAATGTTTATTTTAGTTTTAGTCATTTTATTATGTTCTTATGTCATTTTTATTAGTTTTTGTTTATATTTCATTTTAGCTTTAATTTGTATATATAGTTTGAATAATTTTATTATGTTCTTTTGTCATTTTATTCGTTTTTTTCTATTTAAATTTAGCTTTAATTTGTTTAATTAGTTTTAGAAATATTATGTTATTTTGTAATTTTATTAGTTTTTTAATATTTCAATTTCGGTCGTTTTTATTTATTTATTTATTTTTTATATTTCTATGCCTTTGCCTTAATTTGTATTTTAGCTTTAAGAATGACATTTGAAAAAATTTTTTTTACTGTTTTTTAAGGTTAGGTTTTTCATCCAATAATTTAATTTAATTTAATTTAATTTAATGATCATAATTAATACTTATTAGGATTAAAGTTATTTCTTAATATATATATATATATATAGTGAGGAAAATAAGTATTTGAACACCCTGCTATTTTGCAAGTTCACCCACTTAGAAATCATGGAGGGGTCTGAAATTGTCATCATAGGTGCATGTCCACTGTGAGAGACATAATCTAAAAACAAAAACCAGAAATCACAATGTATGATTTTTTTAACTATTTATTTGTATGATACAGCTGCAAATAAGTATTTGAACACCTGTCTATCAGCTAGAATTCTGACCCTCAAAGAGCTGTTAGTCTGCCTTTTAAAATGTCCACCTCCACTCCATTTATTATCCTAAATTAGATGCACCTGTTTGAGGTCGTTAGCTGCATAAAGACACCTGTCCACCCCATAGAATCAGTAAGAATCCAACTACTAACATGGCCAAGACCAAAGAGTTGTTCAAAGACACTATAGAGACAAAATTGTACACCTCCACAAGGCTGGAAAGGGCTACGGAGAAATTGCCAAGCAGCTTGGTGAAAAAAGGTCCACTGTTGGAGCAATCATTAGAAAATGGAAGAAGCTAAACATCGCTGTCAATCTCCCTCGGACTGGGGCTCCATGCAAGATCTCACCTCGTGGGGTCTCAATGATCCTAAGAAAGGTGAGAAATCAGCCCAGAACTACACGAGAGGAGCTGGTCAATGACCTGAAAAGAGCTGGGACCACTGTTTCCAAGGTTACTGTTGGTAATACACTAAGACGTCATGGTTTGAAATCATGCATGGCACGGAAGGTTCCCCTGCTTAAACCAGCACATGTCCAGGCCCGTCTTAAGTTTGCCAATGACCATTTGGATGATCCAGAGGAGTCATGGGAGAAAGTCATGTGGTCAGATGAGACCAAAATAGAACTTTTTGGTCATAATTCCACTAAACGTGTTTGGAGGAAGAAGAATGATGAGTACCATCCCAAGAACACCATCCCTACTGTGAAGCATGGGGGTGGTAGCATCATGCTTTGGGGGTGTTTTTCTGCACATGGGACAGGGCGACTGCACTGTATTAAGGAGAGGATGACGGGGCCATGTATTGCGAGATTTTGGGGAACAACCTCCTTCCCTCAGTTAGAGCATTGAAGATGGATCGAGGCTGGGTCTTCCAACATGACAATGACCCGAAGCACACAGCCAGGATAACCAAGGAGTGGCTCTGTAAGAAGCATATCAAGGTTCTGGTGTGGCCTAGCCAGTCTCCAGACCTAAACCCAATAGAGAATCTTTGGAGGGAGCTCAAACTCCATGTTTCTCAGCGACAGGCCAGTGTGTGCAGTGTGTGCAAACCTGGTGAAAAACTAACGTTTGACCTCTGTAATTGCTAACAAAGGCTACTGTACCAAGTATTAACATTGATTTTCTCAGGTGTTCAAATACTTATTTGCAGCTGTATCATACAAATAAATAGTGAAAAAATCATACATTGTGATTTCTGGATTTTTTTTTTAGATTATGTCTCTCACAGTGGACATGCACCTACGATGACAATTTCAGACCCCTCCATGATTTCTAAGTGGGAGAACTTGCAAAATAGCAAATACTTATTTTCCTCACTAATATATATATATATATATATATATATATATATATATATATATATATATATATATATATATATATATATATATATATATATATATATATATATATATATCCAAAATAAAAGTTTGTGTTTACATAATATATGTGTGTGTACTCTGTTAATTATTATTTATATATAAATACACACACATTCATGTATATTTTTAAGAAATATTTGCATGTATATACTGTATATACATTTATATAATCTATAATATATATAAATATAAATTTATAAATTATAAATTTTATTATTTTATTATAAATTAAATTTTATATATAAAAATAATATTTTTTTTCTTAAATATATACATGCTTGTGTGTGTATTTATATATAAATAATAATTAACAGAGTACACATACATATATTATGTAAACACAAACTTTTATTTTGGATGCGATTAATCGCGATTAATCTTTTGACAGCCCTAATATATATATATATATATATATATTCTTTATATTATTTTAGCTTCATTTCAATTAACAAAAACAATTAGTATAGTTTTAGTTAACAATAACATCCCTAGCTCTTTCATAGCTCATGAGAATTAATTGAGTTCGCAGTTTAAATGTATGTGTCACATGGTGTCTTGGTGTTGGTTCATGTTCATTGTTCTTGGTTCATGTTTTAGTTTATCATGTTCTTGCTTTGTTTTAGTGTCTTGTTCACAGTCTTGTCATGCACTTCCTGGTTTTGTCATGTTTCAGTGTCATGTGAATCCCATGCCCTCATGTGATCTTGTGTCTTGTCCTGTCATTGGTTCATTGTCTCATCACTGTTCACAGGTGTCACTTGTCTTGTCATTAGTCTGTGTGTGTATTTTAGCCCTCATGTTTGCCATGTGTCTTTGTCTGTTATTAACGTTGTACCCGCTGTAGGTGAGTGGTTCTAAGTCAAGTCAAGTCAAGTCAAGTCTTTGTTCGATGTTTGTAAATAAAATAACTGCACATGGGTCCTTGAACTTGCCTCCAGTGGATATACGTTACAGAATAACAGACCAAGCAAAATGGACCCAGCAGTTGTATCCTTGCTTCGTCTACGCCAGGGAAACCAAGCCATAGAGAACTATGTGGAGGAGTTTTGTGGACTGTGCTACCAGGTGAACTTTAATGATGTTGCCCTCAAGGGTATTTTCTTAAATGGACTTAATGACCTTTTAAGGTATTTGATGCCAGAGAGCAATTCTCCAGGAACTCTAGCTGGATATATTGACTATGCACTTCAGTTGAGTGGCTCATCTTTTACTGTGGGAACGGTGGATGAGGAGCTCCACGTTCCCACAGTACTCTCCACCCCAGTGAGCCCAGCCCACGTCCATGCTCCAGCCCACGTCCATGCTCCAGCCCACGTCCATGCTCCAGCCCACGTCCATGCTCCAGCCCACGTCCATGCTCCAGCCCACGTCCAGGCTCCAGCCCACGTCCAGGCTCCAGCCCACGTCCAGGCTCCAGCCCACGTCCAGGCTCCAGCCCACGTCCAGGCTCCAGCCCACGTCCAGGCTCCAGCCCACGTCCAGGCTCCAGCCCACGTCCAGGCTCCAGCCCACGTCCAGGCTCCAGCCCACGTCCAGGCTCCAGCCCACGTCCCCGTCCAGGCTCCAGCCCACGTCCCCGTCCAGGCTCCAGCCCACGTCCCCGTCCAGGCTCCAGCCCACGTCCCCGTCCAGGCTCCAGCCCACGTCCCCGTCCAGGCTCCAGCCCACGTCCCCGTCCAGGCTCCAGCCCACGTCCCCGTCCAGGCTCCAGCCCACGGCCCCGTCCAGGCTCCAGCCCACGGCCCCGTCCAGGCTCCAGCCCACGGCCCCGTCCAGGCTCCAGCCCACGGCCCCGTCCAGGCTCCAGCCCACGGCCCCGTCCAGGCTCCAGCCCACGGCCCCGTCCAGGCTCCAGCCCACGGCCCCGTCCAGGCTCCAGCCCACGGCCCCGTCCAGGCTCCAGCCCACGGCCCCGCTGTCCCACCCAAGAAAATTTGGGGGGGGGGCAGGGGGTACATGGAGGCCATGAAGGCCACGCCTCTGTGGGCCCCTGAACCGCCATTACCGCCATGGCCTGATGAACTGCCGTTGCCGCCATGGCCTCCCACGCCTGAGGGTCCAGGTCCGCCCACGCCACAGGGTCCAGGTCCGCCCACGCCACAGGGTCCAGGTCCGCCCACGCCACAGGGTCCAGGTCCGCCCACGCCACAGGGTCCAGGTCCGCCCACGCCACAGGGTCCAGGTCCGCCCACGCCACAGGGTCCAGGTCCGCCCACGCCACAGGGTCCAGGTCCGCCCACGCTCCCAGGCCCGGCCGTGTCATGTCTGGGTCCGGTGCCCCTGCACGGGCCTGGCCCCCCATCCCTCCCCCAAGACCGCCCCCCAAGACTTTTTGTTAAGACTCTTTGTTAGGTTATTGATGTGTTGGTGTTGTTTGGGCGTCAGGGGCCGCCCATAGAGGGGGGGATCTGTCACATGGTGTCTTGGTGTTGGTTCATGTTCATTGTTCTTGGTTCATGTTTTAGTTTATCATGTTCTTGCTTTGTTTTAGTGTCTTGTTCACAGTCTTGTCATGCACTTCCTGGTTTTGTCATGTTTCAGTGTCATGTGAATCCCATGCCCTCATGTGATCTTGTGTCTTGTCCTGTCATTGGTTCATTGTCTCATCACTGTTCACAGGTGTCACTTGTCTTGTCATTAGTCTGTGTGTGTATTTTAGCCCTCATGTTTGCCATGTGTCTTTGTCTGTTATTAACGTTGTACCCGCTGTAGGTGAGTGGTTCCAAGTCAAGTCAAGTCTTTGTTCGATGTTTGTAAATAAAATAACTGCACATGGGTCCTTGAACTTGCCTCCAGTGGATATACGTTACAGTATGTATCAACTCAGATTTTTCTTCTAAACTCATTTATATTTATTGATTCAAGATTCAAGATTTCAAGATTCAAGAGTTTTATTTGTCACATACACAGTTATATACACAATATACAACTGGCAGTGAAATGTAAACAGGTCCGCTCCATGGACAGTGCAAATAACAGTTATAGGAAATTAAATAGAAATAGAATAAAATTAGAATAAAAAGTATTAACATAAGTAGAATTATAAATAAATCAAGTAAAAGATAAAAATAGGAAATAAGATAAAAATAAAAAAATAAAAATTAAAATATAAAAATATAAAAAAATAAAAAAATAAGTGGATATGATAAGTGAGATAAACTGTAGACTTAGAAATAAGTGGTTAACATAAATATATATATATGTATATATAAAGAAGTATAATGTGCAAGGTTTATTACAGGTTGTTACGCAGTAACAATAGGAAAGTAAAGTGCAGTGCAATGGCAGTATGTGGATGTTAATGTTTAAACTGGATGTTTATGTGTGTGCGGGGGTGAAGTGAAGTCACGTGACTGAGTTCAGGAGTCTGATGGCCTGGGGGAAGAAACTCCTCCTGAGTCTTTCAGTCTTTGCCATCAGGCTACGGAAGCGCTTACCAGATGGCAGCAGGGTGAAGTGAGAGTTTGCAGGGTGATTAATGTCTCTGATGATTTTAGTAGCTCTACCTCTGCAGCGTTTGGTGTAGATGTCCTGCAGAGACGGGAGAGCTGAGCCTGAGATGCGCTCGGATAAGCGCACCACTCTTTGCAGGGCTTTGCCATCGTGACTGGTGCTGTTCCCGTACCACGCTGTGATGCACTGAGTCAGGACACTTTCTATCGCCCCTCGATAGAAAGTTTTCAGGATGGCTGGTGAAACCCTGAATTTCCTCAGCTGGCGCAGGTGGTACAGTCTTTGCCTGGCTTTTTTCACCTGTGTCTGGATGTGTGTAGTCCAGGTCAGATCCTCGGAGATGTTCACACCCAGGTATTTGAAGCTGCTCACTCTCTCTACCGGTGTCCCGCTGATCATGAGAGGGGAGTATGACCGATGCTGTCTCTTCCTGAAGTCCACAATCAGTTCTTTGGTCTTGTTAACATTCAGAGAGAGACAGTTGTCCTGGCACCATGATGTCAGTTGCTCCACTTCGTCCAAGTATGCCGTCTCATTGTTGTTGGAGATGAGACCCAGGACAACAGTATCATCAGCAAACTTGATGATCGAGGTGGAGCTGTGTGTGGACAAACAGTCATGGGTGTAGAGAGAGTAGAGCAGGGGACTCAGCACACAGCCCTGTGGAGCTCCAACACTCAGGGTGATGGAGGTGGAGGTGAACTGGCCTACTCTCACCGCCTGGGGTCTGCCAGTGAGGAAATCTTCAATCCAGAGGCAGAGAGAAGAATTCAGGCCTAGATCCAGGAGTTTGTGTGTTAGCTTAATGGGAACTATGGTGTTAAAGGCTGAGCTATAGTCAATAAATAGCAGCCTGACATAGTTCCCACTTTTGCTGTCGATGTGAGTGAGGCAGGAGTGAAGGACGTGAGAGATGGCATCTTCAGTCGATCTATTGGGACGATAGGCAAACTGAAGAGGGTCCAAAGTGTCAGGAATGGAGGAGCAAATGTTGTTTTTAATGAGTCTCTCAAAGACCTTCATGACTAAAGATGTGAGAGCCACTGGACGATAGTCATTTAGGCAAGAGGGTTTACTGATCTTGGGTACAGGGATGATGGAGGATCGTTTGAAAGAGGTGGGGACAACAGATGTAGCAAGGGACTCGTTAAATATGGATGTAAAGAGCCCTGCGAGCTGATCAGCACAGGACCGCAGAACACGACCTGAAATACCATCCGGCCCAGCAGCTTTCCTGACATCCACACGTTTGAGTGCCCTCCGAACCTCGTCCTCGTCATGATTTGTTCATGGCTAAATCTATCAAAAGTCAATAGTTGTCACACAGTTATAAATGTGCAGCCGCTCCGTATCTTTAGTATCTTGACAAATCTGAGCACAGTTTGAGACATTGTTGAGATTGCTTTTGAAATGCTAGAGGAGACAAAAGTCAGATTACTGGGGTCTTTCACAGTAGAAACTTCTGAGATGCAGGAGACTCGAGAAAAGGTCACCATTTAATCCCATTGCAATGTAGGAGAAACAGTTGAGATATTGAAGAGAGCAGTGTGTGTGTGTGCTTGTGTGCTTGTGTGTGTGTGCGTGTGTGCGTGTGTGTGTGTGTGTGTGTGTGTGTGTGTGTGAGAGTAATTGAATGTGACAGATATGGCTGCGGGTCATTGTGAGTTTTCTCTCTCCTGATGTAAGGCAAGTCACAAAGGTCACAATCAGATGTGCTTCCAATCATCAACACTGTCTGTGTGTTCATGCGTCTTCTCACCCTGAGAACATGTAAAACCATCAAACCAGTTCTCCTGTTATATTTTAGGTACTGTATCTCTGTCCCTCTATGTTTGAATCCTGGAGTTGGAGCTGAAGATATGAGAAGTTTAATGCTGTGTTGTGTTGATATCCTCATAATGAGTTCCACCTCAAAGCCCAGCGATGTCACATTCTGCACAGTTTATGTAAGTGAAGTTTATGTCATGTGTTTTGGGTTCATCACTGGAATCATTTTAAAGTGGAAAAAGTTGTCTTTAACTTTTCAAATTTCACCCACTAAAAGTGGGTGTTTAAAATGTAACCTTTGGCTGCTTCAGATGTAAATGTAAATAACCTACATTTGGAAAAAGAACACCTTCATTCTGATTGGTTTTGAAGTAAATGCAAGGTTAGAGAATCTAGTTTCCATGGTGATTTTGTCTATTCTGTCCGTGACTTGTGACCCTGACCGTGACCCCTGGGGCAAATTTATTTATAATTCGGGACAAAACAGACATACTAATACTGCAGTTTCAGTTTTTTAATAATCTGGCCTTGGGGAACATTTTACAGTTTTATAGATAATTTGAATGTGGTGAAAGTTTACATTTTAACAGTATTTGGACCCTTAAAAATGTCTGACTACAAAACCTTAAACCAATTAAATGCACATAAGCAAAACATTTCACTAAAACAATAGTAAACTGTGCAAACTTGAAGAAAACTGACTTTATACACCCACTAAAAATCACCCAAAACTTCTGCTGATTAAAACATTAAAAAGATCCTGCAGCATTTCAGACATGCAGATGGCTAAATATTTTATGATCTAATGCAGTCACACAGAGCGGAAGAGTTTCATCGAATAATGTCCCAGGAATTCACTATAGCCTCCACACGATCTGCTGAGACATCACAACCTTCAAAAACAGCTGAAGACACACCTCCTCCTCCGGGCCTTAAAACTAATCCATAACCATAAATTAAGCCACTTTCGATTAGCGTTTTAAACTCATTTTCTTAGGTACACTTCTGCTCTAGCTCTGGTTTACTCTGAGTACTGCGGTAGTACAATATTGTTGGCAGTTACACTTTATTTCGATTGTCCACTTTAGACATTCTACAAATTATAAGTAACTATGCCACTACATGTCAACTAACTCTTATTAGTAGACTGTCTGCTTAAAGGAACACACGACTTTTTGGGACTCTAGCTTATTTACCGTATCCCCCAGAGTTAGATAAGTCCATACATACCATTCTCATGTCTGTGTGTGCCATAACTCTGTCTGACGCACCGCTAGCCTAGCTTAGCATAAAGACTAGAGGTAAACGGCATCAAGGAACTTTGCAGCTGTCCCATGAGTGCAGCGGCGCAATGATATTACACAGCGCCTGAAAATAGTCCCCAGCGCTCCCTGTGTAAGCAGGTTGTCACGTTGGTTATGTTGACTGAAGTTAGCCTATTTTCAGGCACTGTGTAATATCATTGTGCCGCTGCACTCATGGTACGGCTGCAAAGTTCCTTGATTATTACGCAGAAATGAGAGTATAGTTCCTAGCCATATCGGTCTAGAAAATTGCAACTTTTCATTTTCCGTCGGTCTTAGAACACGATGTGACTATACACATCACAACATGTAAATTAGAAAATGTTGCCGTTATTTTGTCACTTATTGAGCAGTGGGCTAGCTTGATGCCGTTTATACCGTGGCCCAGTAGTGCACAACACAACGAAATTTAAAAAGCATACATAAGTTCACAACACAACAAAATAAATCCACAACACAACGGAATGAAGCCACAACACAACAAAATAAAGCCTCAACACAACGGAATAAAGCCACAACACAACGGAATAAAGCCACAACACAATGGAATAAAGTCACAACACAACGAAATAAAGCCACAACACAACGAAATAAAGCCACAACACAACAAAAAATCCACAACACAACGAAATAGCCACAACACAACGGAATGAAGCCACAACACAACGAAAAAGCCACAACACAACAAAATCAAGCCACAACACAACGAAATCAAGCCACACTTATAACCAGTGTTGGGGGTAACGCATTACAAGAAACTTGAGTTACGTAATAATATTACTTTTTCCAGGTAACTAGTAAAGTAACGCATTACTTTTCAAATTTACAACAAAATATCTGAGTTACTTTTTCAAAAAAGTAACGCAAGTTATTTTTTCACATTAATTTGACTGACAGCTCTCCTGCCCCCATGTTGAGAAAAATAAGTGCAGAGGCGTGTGTGTAAACATGATGGTTATTGTAGTTCTAGACTAAATGTGAGCATTTATTTATCTCACTTGCACAATAAAGATTCAGTACTCCTCAAAATGAATAAAATCAGTTAAATGCAAAATAAGAGTACTATGCAAACCTCCAATAATTACTATTTATAACTATTTTTATGCATTTAATCCTTATATATGCATTAAATACCTTTATATTTAATTGACCATGTCTTGCTGCTGACCTTTGATGATGAAAATTACAAGATTGTTTGTTTTTATTGGTAAAACTTTTTTCTCCTGCATCCTATTCTACCATTATCCAGAATGGCAGCACAGCAGAGCTGCGCCCTCTACTGTTCATGCGTGAATTAGCATTTTTACCTCAGCCTGGGGCTTATTATTTCAATTTTGGTATGAAGAGGTCTTTACCGTTGCACAAAAATATAACTTTTTTATTATAAAACAAACAAAAACAAAAACAAGCCCAGCCCAGGTGAGAAAAAGTAACGCAAAAGTAACGTAACACATTACTTTTCTTAAAAAGTAACTAAGTAACTCAATTAGTTACTTTTTTAGGGAGTAACGCAATATTGTAATGCATTACTTTTCAAAGTAACTTTCCCCAACACTGCTTATAACAGGATCATAGCAATAACTGTATTAACATTAGTATAATGTAATACTATTTAACATTTATTACTATTTTCTGTATTTCTGATCAAATCTTCTTTCAAAAAAATTAAAAATAGTAATGTCAAATCTTTTGATAATTTAAAATATAATAGGGCTGTACAAAATTATATATATATATAAAATGTCTTTACTGTCACGTTTGATCAATTTAATGCATATGCATCCTTGCTAAATAAAATTATGATTTTTTTTCTTTTTATTTGCCTTCTGCTCTAAATCCCAATTGAGTTTCAATCAATCTGTGATTGATCCATGTAATGGTGTTTGTTCACAATATTGCTAAAGTATTAAACTGTTATGTAGCAGCCGTTTTGACATTTAAAGACCGGGTTATTGTCGATATGAAAAGCAGCTCATTATTGATAGAACAACATGTGGAGTGAGCGCAGAAACACTTACACATGCGCATGGAAAGAACGGTTGAGAGCATGGGAGAGATAGAGCAATACAAGCAAATGAGAAAATAAATGAGCATAAGGAACCAGGTTTTCTTTTGATCACTTGCTGATGTTTCAGGCAAATGTGTGTGTGTGTGTGTGTGTGCGTTGGCGTATGTGTGTGTTCGTGCAGTTCTCTCATGGACCGATGTCTCATTAAATCCAGCAACTCTGACACAAACAGCCAATTCTTGAGCGTATCTAATGCCACTGCTGGCACAGTTATTGTACTCGTTTCTGCTTTAAAGAGGACATATTCTAATCTTCGTTTGTAGCACTGTGTTTTTCCTGCAAGTCCACTTATAATGTACTGTAAGTCAAGGTTAAAAAAATCTTAACAATCATAATTTCGTTCACCCTCATTTTTCACCCTCTCTCTGACCCAGCTGTTTTTGCGACTGTAACTTTAAGAATGACCTCTGCTGTGATTGGTTAACCACACAATGTTGTGTAATTTGGCTGGTCAGCATCTTTCTCTAATGACAGCCAAATTAGCCATGTGTTCTGATGAAATGCACTAACGTTAAAAAGTGTAGCATAAATACGATTTTTTTTTTATGTAAAAGACAATGAAATGATCAAAAAAGGATAAGACATGTAATGAAAAGAGTATCACAGTTTCCACAAAAATATTAAGGAAAGTTTTTCCAACATTAATAATGATAAGAAATGTTTTTTGAGCAGCAAATCATCATATCAGAATGATTTCTTAACCCTAACCCTAATTGGTGCATAACAAAATGTATAATAAAATAAAAAAGCATACCACTTTGAAACGTTTGTGCATGAATCCTGCACGATCCTCTTGTTGTTTTCATTGTGTTTTTGGTTGAAGTTCCTGTGACCTAGTTTTCCCCAGTCTGTCTAATTAGTTATGTCATTCACCTGCGTCTTGTTAATACCCTCATTATCATCTCATTTGCCCTGTGTATTTAGCCTTCAGTTATCCCTCAGTGTTTGTCCGTCTTCGTTGATGTTAACATGGTTTCTGTTTCTAGTACTTCATCGTCTTTGTAAGCCTTTACTACCACGTTATGTAACACTTGTTTGCTAACATTCTTAAGTCTGAATCACGCTTGAATTGGTTTAAAATTGATTCCTTAATATATGACATTTCCCGAACATGTGCTAAGAGCAGCCAATCACAACACACTGGGCCAGCTAACCAATTACAGCAAATATTTCGGAAGGAGGGGCTTCATCGAAAACGACGCCAAACTCAGGAGAGGAGAGCTGTAATAATATTCAATATGTGAGCAATCAAGCATGAAAGCATTTACTACTACACCCCAAAAACTAAATCAAGACTTTGTTTTGGCATAACAGGACCCCTTTTAAGGGGTGATGAATTGAGAAATCAACTTTCCCTTGAGCTTTTGATATATAAAAGGTCATGGTAATATAAGAATATCCTGTAAGTTTCAGAGCTGAAAGCTTCCTTGTTAGTCGAAGAAAAGCTTTTATTGACACCAGGCCAGCAAACGATTGATCTCAAGATATGCCAGGCTATGACGCGAGTGTAGTGAAGCACCGCCTCAACAGAAGAAGAACAACGCCTGATTCTGTAGCCCCGCCCACCGACTCGTGCCACTAACATGACAGCTAAGAGCAGCATTGAGGTAGACAGTATCGAATTTCTAAGCAGTAAACATACCACTTTTCGGATTCGGATTTTTAAGCATTCGGATTCCAGTATTATGAATGCATGGTTGAACTTTATTTTTAATGAATATTCAGCTCACGTGGGGAAGACATTGCGCGTTTGTTCATATAACCACAGAGTCGTTTGTAAACAAGAGACTGGATTTGCAGACAGGATGAGATTACATGAACGAATGAAGCAACACACTAATGTGAGTAAAAAATGTTTTTTCATATGTGATAGTATTGCATTGTTACAGATCGTTTGATGGATTATGTGTACGTGTCTTACAGAACATACCTTAGCACGCTGTCACAGGCTAGAGAATACTTCATTTGTGGTGTTCTTGGTTCATTACTGTCTTGATGTGCGTTGTTCACTCTCTTGACTCGATGTGTGTGTGTGTGTGCGGTTCGTGGTTATATTCATCGATCGGGCGGGCCAAGTAACGTTAATAAAAAAATAGATGAAGAGATGAATCATTGTGTTTGTTTGATGAGATTCATACTGGTTGCCGTTTGCCACACGCTGTCACTGATAGGGGGAGCAGAAGCTCATTAAATATGCAAATCTTATCCAATCCTAGCCGTGGGCGTTTACTTCCAAGTCTTCAGTGTGGCACGCCCATCAAAACCGAGCGTGCCTTGAGAGAGCCTCAAAACCAGGTCAGAAAATAGCCTATTACTTATTCATTATGATGTTTTTGAATGTAAAAACCAAGCAAACGTCATAAGTTGACCTCAGACAACAGTATAAAACAATTTAAAAAGCCAGTTCAGGACCCCTTTAAAAATAAAGGTTCCAAAAGGAAGTTTTCCCTGTGATGCCATAAAATAACAAATTTTTTGCTCCCCAAAGAACTTGTCAGTGAACAGCTCTTAAAAGAACCATTTTCTTAGTGTGAACAACATTTTATTAACCTAAGAGTCTTTTTCCCCCTCTTAAGAATCCTTTATGCAATGGAAAGATTCCACTAATGTTAAAGGTTCTTAATTAAACTAATGATGCCAATAAAGAACCTTTTTAAAGACTGTAGAGCACATGGTAGTGTACCCAGTACACATTGTATAGTACTTCATTTTAACCAAAGCTGCTGTACCATCAGCGGCGGGTCACGGACAAACATATTGGCACTTTAACTGTGAAGATATGAGCATGTGAACTCGTACACATCTGATTATCATCCGAGCGTGTGCCGGTGACCCTGGTCCCGACTCGACTCGCGGCTTCATTAAAATGACAGTTCTGTCATGCTGATGAAGTCCACCGGCGAATAAGGGCTGACGTGACCCTCGGGTGGGTGAAAGCCCCGTTCAGAACTGGCTCTCGCTCTATTTCTTGATCTCTCGTTGCTGTGTGTGTTACTCAGAGAGTATTGATGTGTGTATGTGCGAGTGTGTGATGGGCTGAATCCAATCACAAACTCGTTTTATGGAGGTAATTTTCTTCAAGGTGACTCAATTCGGCCTTTATATATTGAAGCTAAATGTACTGATGTCACTGTAAAAGAAATCTCAAACTCAGCACACACACACACACAGCGCAGCGCTGCAACACACGGATACAGCAGACAGGATGCCAATCACCAAACTCTGAGTGCCTGTCAAGCAAGGAGTTTTGCCGCAGAGTGAATCCGACAAACTGTAGGAGCGGCCCAATCTCACTGCTATACAAACACTATGATGCATCCTTGCTTCTGTAACCCATGAGGGCGTATAGAGAATGTTTTGGGAGAATGGATGCTGGGATAGACTTCTTACCCCAGAGAAACGTAGTGTGATCATATCACTGCCATAACTGAATTATCTCCACAATAGCGGCACTGACTCAGTTATGGCCATGTTGAATAGAATGAACAACCGATAAGGCTGGGACAGTGGGCTATCTGAAGATTGTGTTTGTCCAAGTCTATGTGTGTGTGTGTGTGTGTTTGCCTGCATTTCATTCATTGTTATTGGATTCTTTTGATGCCACAAGTGATGTTGTGTTTCACTGGCTGTCGAATTGATTCCTTCCTTGGAATCTGATGCACATTTTTCTGTTTATCGACAATGTGCAAATTTAACGAGCAAGAGTACATCATTGTGTTGTGTACTCTATAATAACAACATATAATAATAAATAACATCATATCAATAATTACTGCAATAATAATTAATGCAAACAAATTATTATTTGTTTAGTTATAGCATCTTTTAAAAGCTCTATCTATCTATCTATCCATCATCCATCCATTCATCCACACACACACACACACACACACACACACACACACACACACACACACACACACACACACACACACACACACACACACACACACACACACACACACACATCTATCTGTTTATCGACAATGTGCCAATTTAACAAGCAAGAGTACATCATTGTGTTTTGTACTCTATAATAACAACATATAATAATAAATAACAAAATATCAATAATTACTGCAATAATAATTAATGCAAACAAATTATTATTATTTATTTACTTAAAGCATCTTTCAAAAGCTATATCTATCCATCCATCCATCCATCCATCCATCCATCCATCCATCCATACATCCATACATCCATCCATCCATACATACATACATACATACATCCATACATACATACATACATACATACATACATACATACATACATACATACATACATCCTTCCATACATCCTTCCATCCATCCAATCATCCATCCACACATCGACCCACACACCCACCGATACATCCATCCATCAATCCATCCATCTATGCATCCATCCAACCATCCATCCATCCACCGATCCATATATCCAATCATCCATTCATCCTCCCATCCATCAATCCATCCATACATACATCCAATCATCCATACATCCATCCATACATACATCAATCCATCCATCCACCCACCCACACATCCATCCACCCGCCCACCCATACATCATGCATCCACCCATCCATCCATCCATCCATCCATCCTATCTCTGTCCGTCCGCCCGCCCGCCCGTCCATCCATCCATCCATCCATCCAACCATCCCTCCATACATCGGCCTAGAACAATAGTTTTGTGATTCAGTCCAAATCACCCTGTTCCTTCCCAGCATGCACTAAGGCATGAATCAGTTAATATAGTTGCATTTGACCATTTGCCAGTTTTATTTACACTGTTGGGTTGATTTTGTCATATTTAAATAAGGGCATAAAATGTAGAGAACTCTTTTCAGTTTTCTTTCTTCTACTATATTGTGTCAATCAGCTGTTCATCAAATTCAAGGCTTTGACAATGGCCTTCAGGACTGCCAACACACTCCTACAAGTGTATGATTCTTTCCTGTCTTGTTTGATCAGTGAGCGAGTGGCACAGTTTCCAAAACCTTCACTCTCTCTGTTTCCCGTTGGTAGAACAAACCTCCAATCTCCACCCGATCTGCTGAGACCATCACATCCTTCACATGTGAGCACTTAAACCACAACCACACTTTCTATAGATACATTTGGAAACACTTTATTTTAGGGTTCAGTTCTCCCTATTATTTGCTTATTACTATAGTATATTGGCTGTTTATTAGGCAAGGCAAGGCAAGGCAAGTTTATTTGTATAGCACATTTCATACACAGTGGCAATTCAAAGTGCTTTACACAGAAATGAAATAAAAATATTACAGTTATAATAGGAATTTAAAGAAATAAAAAATAAAGAAAATATTGAAAGATAAAAATAAAGAGTATAATTAAAAATAAAAATAAAAACAGGGTTAAATTTAAGCATATAAATTAAAATGCAAGCAGTTCGGACAAAGCACGTACAGTGGCACAGCTCATTCAGTAAATGCACAGCTAAACAGATGTGTTTTGAGTCTGGATTTGAAAGTGGCTACTGTTGGAGCACATCTGATCTGTTCAGGAAGCTGGTTCCAGCTACGGCTGGCATAATAGCTAAAAGCAGACTCTCCTTGCTTTGAGTGAACCCTTGGTATTTCTAATTGACTTGATCCTGATGATCTGAGTGATCTGTTGGGTTTGTATTTAATCAGCATATCTGCAATGTATTGAGGTCCTAGGTCATTGAGTGATTTATATACAAGTAATAGCACTTTAAAATCGATCCTAAATGTAACTGGAAGCCAGTGTAAAGATCTGAGGACTGGTGTGATATGGTCATATTTTCTGGTTCGGCTCAGGATCCTGGCAGCAGCGTTCTGTATGAGCTGCAGCTGTCTAATGGTCTTTTTGGGAAGGCCGGTGAGAAGACCATTACAATAGTCCACCCTACTGGTAATAAAAGCATGAACGAGTTTCTCAAAGTCTTGCCTGGAAACAAAGCATCTAATTCTTGATATATTTTTGAGATGATAGTAAGCGGATTTAGTTATTGCTTTGACATGACTATTGAAACTCAGGTCTGACTCCAAAATCACACCAAGATTCCTGACTTGATTTTTTGATTTCAGGCCTTTAGCCTCAAGATATGCGTTCACCTTCAGAATTTCATCTTTGTTTCCAAATGTAGTAATTTCAGTTTTGTCTTTGTTTAACTGAAGAAAGTTTTGGCACATCCAACTGTTAACTTCATCAATGCATTTACATAGAGAGTCAATGGGGCTGTAGTCATTAGGTGATAGGGCTAAGTAGATCTGGGTGTCGTCAGCATAGCTGTGGTAAGCCATTTTGTTATTTTTCATTATTTGGCTGAGTGGCAGCATGTACAGGTTGAATAGGAGTGGTGCAAGAATTGACCCTTGTGGGACTCCGCATGTCATGGATGTCCACTCAGACTTATGGTCACCTATACTCACATAATAACCTCTCCCTTCTAAGTATGACCTGAACCATTTGAGGACCATTCCAGAAAGCCCAACCCAATTTTCTAGCCTGTCAAGAAGTATTTTGTGGTCAACAGTGTCGAATGCAGCACTGAGGTCCAGTAGTACCAGAATTGATGTTTTGCCTGTATCTGTATTGAGGTGAATATCATTTATAATCTTAATCTATAATCTATATAATCTATAAATATTAGTACTTATAAAACATATATCAGTGCCTTATTCTGCATGAACATATTCTATATCCCTTGATACCCAATACCTAAACTCCACAACCTTACTAGCTATTAATAAGGAGTAAATTAGGGGTTTATTGAGGCAAAAGTAGTTAATTGTGAATGTGTTCCCCATACTAAAGTGTTACCATAAATTATGTTCTATTCCTTACCCTCAATTTCACAGACAAGGTTTAAACTAGTCCCAGATTAAAATGCATGTTTGAGCATGCATTTTTAACTGAAAGCAACTTGCACTGAGATATCTGAACATATATCAGTGCCATTGTTTTGTCTCAAGATGAACACCAGTAAAGTTTTTTTTTTTTCCTAAGGCACGGTTATAAAAACTAAAAAATGTCCTAATTAAACTAAGGCCCAATCCTGGCTTAATCTATGCCCTGTCTGTGGAACCGGGCTCATATGTATTAAAGGTTTTAGAAGGTTGCTCACAATCAAAGTAAAGAAAAATGAATGATGTCTGGTTGCTGCATATGCACGTGTAAACGCTCTTAACTTGTAAACTAACTTTTGATTATGGTTTGAACGCTGCTGAATGAGGTTTATGTAATCTGACATTCTTTAGTAATGTAACACTAGCTGCAATTCCATAGAAGAACCATTTTCTGAACCTTTCAGTGAACATTTCTTAAAATAACCATTTTTTCTTATTGTGAAGAACATTTTAAGGTAACACATTAGTTTAGGGTCCGATTCTCAATAATAACTTGTTGCTTTTTAGCATGCATATTTCTAGGATATTGGCACATATGTGCCACATATTGGCACATATTAATGCCTTATTCTGCACGACCATATTCACCAGATCCCTTGATCCTAACCTAATGCCTACCCAATACCTAAACATAACTTGTTTTTTGTTAATAAGCAGTAATTAGGAGTTTATTGAGGCAAAAGTTGTAGTTAATATAGTTAATAGAACTGGACCCTAATCTAAAGTGTGACCCATTTTAATTATATAAAGAACCTTTTACCACTAGAAAGAATGTTTTGCGCAATGGAAACGTTCCATGGATGTTGAAGGTTCTTCATGGAACCACAGATGTCCTTTATTATGAACCTTTATTTTAAAGCGTGAAAACACTCACATTTAAAGCCTAAAATAGGCTATACTCCACGTGGTATCATCTAAATAAACTTGTTTTATTATTGAGTATTTATTATTGTTTTATTATTGACCCTGACTCAACCTGACAACTTTAGCGATAAAAAAAATGTTTAGTGTCAGATCAGGTGTATTTCCATTTTTTACAATGCAGTTTGGTAACATGCAGGTTCCCAAAATCATCTATTTCAGCTGAAGATCCGTCGGTAAATCCGGTCCTAGTGTTCGCAGTAGCCGGTGGAGGGCAGAGGCGGGCAGCTGGATGCGGGTTAAACCGAGAAACGGGACTCACGCTGCTCATATTCGGCGAGCGCCGAGCGCACATGCATGCAGCTGTGGATGCTGGAACCCGAAACCCCCGATCTCCAGCTCCTCTGAACACATCCAGAGAGAGAGAGAAACAGCACAAACCCGTCTTTATACAGTGAATGAGTGCGCGCTCTGAACTAATGACCAACTCGCGCAGAGGACTGTGAGCGCGTCTGTGAAGGCGCGCGTAGATGAGAGCTAGAGGGCGGCGGCGCATCGCTCCTCACCTCCGTTACCGCTCCAATCCTCCAGTCCCGGGACCTTCTCCTGATTTCTCCCGTGAGGAACATACGCAGAACTTGGGACGCGTAACGGCGTCAGTCCTGCGCTCACCACCACAGCAGCTCCTTTGTCGCGGCTGAACCAAACCGAAGAGGGAACGAATATTCCGCGCTGAGGAGTTTTCCAAACTCCAAAGTCATGGGGAAAAACGGACGCCAGAGATTTGGATTGGGAATAGTGCTTCTCTTTCTGTGGGTTCTGCTCCTAACAGTTGACGCGCAAGGTAAGATATCCAATTCATTAGCCTATAGAGAGATTTTCATTTGCTTTAAGTTTTTGACTTGATTTTTCATTATAATTCATTTTACATTATGCAATATTTCTTTTATTCACATCATCGGATCGTCATTTCGCTTTTATTATTTTATTTCTCAGTTTTCTGGCGCTGAATTTTGTGCTTGTTTTGGCAATGTTTTATGCAAAACACAACAGTCATTTCAGTACTTTGAAACTGAGATCTGATCTGGAATTTGAGACCGCAAAGCCACAACTATGCCTTAGCCTCCTAGACTCTTAAAAATATTTTTTTTATTAGCATGTACGGTTCCATGATGAACCTTTAACAACCTTTTCGTCGCACTAAAGGTTCTTTTGAGTGGATAAGGGTTCTTAAGATTATTAGACTGTTCTTCACACGAATAAAAAATGGTTCTTTTAAGAAATGATCTCTAAAATGTTCTTTATGGAACTCAAAACTGCTTCTTCTATGACATCACTGCGAAAACTTCTATTTGGAACCTTTATTTATATAGTAGCCTACTGACAACTTAATATGTTACATAATCTAATAGGCCTACTTTCTGGATTTATTAGGGTTTATGCTGTCAAAAATGCATTTTGGATAGATTATTATTAAATAGGCCCGAATTTTTCCAATGATTTTTTTTCGTTGACATATTCTGTTGTCATATTCACAGTTGTCGGGGCGCAGTCTCTAACACAGACAGACTTCATTTGAAACACATTTACCAAAAATAATTAAATAATAAAATAATTAGGCACCAGGCTAGTTTCCTCGATAGTTTCCTAACATGAAAAACGCTTAACGTGGCTTAATTTAATAGAGATATTAAAAGACCAAACTCAGTGAACACCATACTATTAAAGCATATTATGTACAGAAAAGCAAATCCAGAAAAAAAAAGCATCCAGAATATGAACGCAACGTAATTACCTGCCCTTTTTTTATATAGGCTAACTGTTGGTCCATTAACCGTCATTGCGGGTTTTCTTGGTTAGGCCTATTAAACGCGTTGCTTTCATATTCTGGACTCGTCTGCTTTTCTGTATATAGTAGCCTATGCTTTATTAGTATGGTGTTTAGCCTACTGTGTTTGGTCTTTTAATACCACTTTCATAGCATTAATGCTACCTTCACGTGCTCTCGGAATTATTGTAAATACGAGTTTCCTAGGTAAAAATTGCACATGAACGCCCTCACATTTTGAAACTTGAATGCAATGAGCTCGTAATCATCATGACTTCAGAAGTCGGAATTATCAAATTTCCGATATCACGTGAACGCAGCATGAGCCACTTAACATTAAGCGTTTTCTTTAACGGGTTTCTATGGGAGGAAAACGTTTAAGTAAACGCGTTGTGTTCATATTCTGGACTCATCTGCTTTTCTGTATATAGTATGCTTTATTAGTATGGTGTTCACTGAGTTTGGTCTTTTGAGACCACTTTCTTAGTACATTAACCCACCTTAAGCGTTTTAGAATTTCCCGTGTGCGGTTGCTATCGTGACCTCCTCACGTGACAGCGATTTCGCGGGTGTTTATGTATAGCGTACTTTAACTCATAATATGACATTTGTAATTACTAAAACAGTGTGTCTGTAAAACTGGTTCGGTAAATACATTATTTGATAGTTTTTCCCGCTGGATATTGAATTTTGTTATTGCAGATTCCAGCGGGAGATTCCATTGAAACACTCCAGCTTGTCCTATATCTCAGGGATTCACAGCCAGCTTTAGTTTCCATTCGATATAGCCAGATAATATTATGTATATAAAATGTATAGTTTTACAATAATTTATATCTACATTCTAGGTTTATGCTGAAACATGTTTGTTGAAAGTATACTCAAAAAAAAAAAGGTTCTATATGGAACCAAAAATGGTTAAACAAATTCGTAATCATAGGGGAACCTTTTTTAATGCTATATAGCACCAATTTTGGTGCTTCAGTGGTTCTTCAGTGGTTCTTCACAGGTTCTTCATCGGTTCTTTGACTAAGGTGCTATATAGCACCGCTAACTGAGGTGCTATATAGCACCGTTACCATATACAGAATATGTTAAGATATGGTGCTATATAGCACCAAAAGGGTTCCTCTATGATTACGACGAAGATCCATTTTTGGTGCCATATAGAACCTTTATTTTTTAGAGTGTATTACGTAATTAGCCAAGCAGTTTTATTTATTGCCAGTCAAAATGGTCTACTGCACTCAAAAATGTATATTCTGTCATCATTTACTCACCCTAACGTCAGTCAAAACCCTTATGACTTTCACACAATGTCTCTGTCAAGTGCCATCTTTGACACCAAATTTGAATAGGCACAAGCACAAATTAAATCTGAGAGCTGAGGTGAAGGATGAGATTTCACTGAACAACGCCTACAATTTTGGTCTGTTCACCACACAAATCTGTCATATGACATGAATCATACTGGACTTACTTTTATGGTGCTTTTTAGAGTTTGAAAGCATTAATCATTATACACTTCCATCGTATGGAAAAGAGCAAAGTAGACTTTTTTTTAGAAGCAAGAAAGTTGAATGTTTCTAATGACATGAGTGTAAGTAAATGATGGTCATTTCTGAGTAAAATCTATTTTTTTCTCTGCATTTGATCTTTCCTTTTTATAGTTTTAGGTATGCGATAATGCAATTTCGCTCTTGGATTTACAGGAAGTTCTGTCCTAAATTTGGTATTCATCACTCTATTATAACAATTCAAAGCATTTTCCCGTTTCCATCTGTGTGAATGCGTGCTGTAATGTTGAGTTATGAAATTAGAGAGCATCTGTCTTGTGTCTGGGTCTTTTGCAGAGTGTTTTATGAGTCCGTAATGGAATCAGAGTTCACATGTGACTCCAGTCTGCTGAAGAGCAGGACGTCGTTAGTGGAGTGAGGTTTCTAAGTCACTTTAAGGAGACAAGACAAAGTGGGAATGACTCCGTTTGTATGCCGCGTGTGAGTGTGTTTGTGTGCTTAGGGTAAGTGGTGGCCATCAGCTCGGAGACACAAGAAACCCAGCAGCCCATTAAAAAGCCATTAGCTAAAGCCGTCTCTCTTGCCGCCGAGTTTGTGTTGTGTGTCAAACAAACAGCAGGGCAGAGCGAGACAGACAGGGCAGCGTGATTTAAGAAAGAAAATCAGACGTCTGGTGGAGATGCACCCTTAAAGTCAACATACAATCAAAATTGACTATTATGTGTTCTCTTAATATATGTGTTATTGCGGGCGATTCATTAAAAACATAAATTGCCTGTGAAACAAACTCCTACTTCTGCTGACATCATCAAAACCTCTTATTTTTCTACTCCTGTTCAGCTCCTGTTCCAATCGCTTCATAATATATCAAATGAAGTGTCGTACTCAATTTTATACTTATACTGTTCAAAATTTGGGGTATATTTTTTTTAATCTAGCAGAATCTACTGCTTACCAAGGCTACATTTATATGATCCAAAATACAGTGAAAAAGAGTAATATTTTGATATTGTATTACTGTAAAATAGCTGTTTTCTATTGTAATAGGTTTCAATGACATGACATGTATTTTTTGTGTCCGAATTCATTATTTTCCTAAAAAGAATTTGAATAAATACATGCCATATATCAAATTGATCTACAATATTTCCTTTATAAGAAACCCTTTTCATTTTTTTTTTTTAATTCAATCGACTTTTTGAGTTGTGGTGTTTGAAAGACCCAAAATGTCAGGTGGTGCGACCGTCCAAACGTACAAGCAACGTTCTCAGTAAAATTCTTAATCAAAAAGTGTGGCATGATTTTACGCTAAATTCCTTATAAATGAGGGAAAATAGTGTATCAGTCCTATTTCAAAACTATTCTATTACTTAAAAACGTTTGTCAGAAAAATGTACTTCTCCAAATGTCAGGGAGAGCGACCAACATAAAAATGCCATTTTATGCAATGTTACTTTAAGAAAACCATGTGACGGGATATGACATCACACAGAAGACCCCAGAGGACCCCTTTGATGCAGTAACAATATTAGTCACCCTCCCATAAATATTAGATAATTTGAGTAATGATGAGGTTGATTCAACTTATCATGTCAGGTGGTGTGACCCCTGGAAAACTTAGAAAATGTGTTGTGTATTTGATTTAAAAAATGTGTGTACAACCTTGAGCATATGGTCAAACATTTGTATAGGTGTCCAAGTTAATGCCTGTTAGATTTGAATTGAGTTTGAAATGTCAGGTGGTGCGACCAGCAAATTTACATTTAAAAGTGTCAATTCCCACTGCAATTAGAAAATGAAGTAAGAAATATAACTGTAAACCATTATATAATGTATACAAATCATTTTTACAAGTAAAAACAAAATATAAAAACTGCTTAAGGATAATTGGGTGATTGAACACACAGAAAAGTGTCCGTTTATATGAATTGGACTAAAAGGAAAGAAATGGAAAGGGAATTTACCATGTGCTATGCATTTTAGACACTACAATGCTTCATATGTATATTGTCGCACCACCTGACATTTTCTGGGTGGTAAAACCAGAAATCTTGTCTAATAATGAATTAATGCCGTCTTAAAAGCTGTAAGACCAAAATGAATCAACACCATAAATTTTTTTTTTGACATAAAAATGCATTTTAAAACAGTTTTTCTTAAATGTATTGTTTTTTTTATCTTAAAAACCTTATTTGTCATTGACCCATATATGGTAAAATGTCATTTATCAAAAGCTGAATTTTCAACATCAGTCTCAAGTGTCACTAGACTAGGTAAACCCAGCCTGATTTGTGTGCGATTTGATTTCGCCTTGCAGTCTGGAAACCTGTACATTAATTTCTACTGCTTCTGTTACACTTTTGCGGGAACCAATCACAGACTGGCTTATCCAACTGGCGCGCTATTGGTGGCTTTAACACGATGACGGGTAGAGAAGCGATGGGTCGTTGCCCATTGATCACGCCTCTTGTGGTCTGATTGGTTGAAGGACTTTCCAATTGCGTACAGAGTCATTTAATTTATGCTCGTTGTGCAGTAGAAAATACAGAGCAGACTCCCCAGACCAATGTTCAATCTTAAATTGTGCTTGGTCTGGTGATAGCCAGACAAAAGTGTCACATGATCCTTTAGAAATCATTCTAATAAGCTGATGTGCTGCTCAACAAACATTTTTGATTATTGTTATTGAAAAAATCTTGTGTAGCATTATACTGGCTTTACAGTCACTTGTGTTTTCTTTAATGAATCCTTGCTGAATTATACAAGCATTCATTTCTTAAAAAAGAAAAGAAAAGAAAAGCAAACTGTGTTTTAAACTGTATTTCTTTGTATTGTCTCCAGCGCGTACACCAACAGTGAAATAACCCAGTTTCTCTGTGATCCCGGGAATGGTGCTGCTTGGATTTGTCTAGTACAGTTCAGCAGGTCAGCCTCATTTTTCACACAGCGCTCACACTTTTCACGCATCGACCCGTGAATGTGTGTGTTTTTGTGTTAGGAGTGACAAAAACGTGTAAGAGAGTGTCTTCGAGACAGGCCGAGAGTTCACGCGCAGTTCTTAACCTCGCTGTCTGTCATGAATAGTGACTTCTGTTCTGTAGAATCGGTTTAATGTTTTCTCCAAGCACAGCTGCCGTCACACATATAGAGACTGTAGATGGGCTGTTTACTGTGATTGAAGTGGACATTCATTGGTGGTGTTTGCTAAGGCAAAACAAACCCCTGACTCCATGCATTAAACTTTGGCGTGTAATTTGCGCTGGCGACAACCCATAACGCTCTTACATCACGGTGGCAAGTTTTGCATGGGCGATCACCACTCATTTTGTAGTTAAATCTAGTTGAGTTGAGATATTAAAAGTATGAGGGAAAATTTGACTGCTGATTCATACACTAATGTCAGCTGGGAATATTTTCCTCATTCGTAATTTATTAGGAGATAAAGAAGAGAGATCTAAAGCGAGTGCCATTGCTTCAGGGAAAAAGTCCCATGATCCTTTGCAGTGAAGGCTTTCAGCCAATAGGAGATCAGTGTCGCTGACATTAACCTGCTGACCTCAGGGCATGAGTGTATCCCTGCGCTCACTGCTGAAGAAATGCATGTTTTTAATGCCAGTTTTATCTGTTTGAAGAGCCGTGCTGAATACAGAAGAGTGTGTGAGCGGCAAGCAAGGTCTTTTGTTTTATGCTGTTCTTTGTCTTCTTTGTTTCTTTTAATTGGATGAATGTAACGCAACTGTTTCGTCATGCGCACAATGACTGTCAGAGATAATGTGTGTGTTTGTGAACGTCTAAAGGCCCTTTCACATGACTCGCGTCAGGACTCTCAGCACAAGTGTCATGTGCCACTTTGACACGATATGCAACTCTTTTCATGTGGAGGTCAAAGGAGAGCGATTTCACAAGGTTGCTAGTAGTGCTGGGAATTGGTTAAACAGTTATTTAACAATTTTGACAATATTCATTATAATCTTGATATTTGCGTATTTACTCTGCAATTGCTTAAAATAGTGTAATTCTTCGACCAAACAGCTGTAGAATATTATTTTACTATTATTTTTATACTGTTACAGTAACATGTTTATATTTTCACTTTTCATTTTCAATTTAGTTCAAGTTTTATTAATTTTGTCGTGTGCTTTTCTCATTTGTATTTTTTGTTGTTGTAATATTTCTATTTTGCTTTAAGATTTAGCATTTAGCATGTTTTTTTTTTTAAATGTTTCCTTGGAAACGAATACGTTTTTATTTTAGTTTTAGTTAACAATAACAATACTGTACTGTAGCTCATTAAGCTACAAAATTAAGTCAAAATGTTTAATACGAAAAGTAAAAATGCAGTAAAAAAAATACATTTTCACTAAATTTACATGAAGAAATATGTATTATAATAATACAATTTTAATATTTTCAATTATATGCACCGATATAAATAAAAACAGCTATATTTATGCTTTTGATAAAACATTTTAATGTACCGTATGAATAATGCAAAGCCATTTTTGAGTGATTATGCAAGCAAATCTTTGAATCTGAGAAACATGTCTATCTTAGTGCGCTAATAACTGGGCACGAGAATGAACCTCATTGGTTCTTGCTGAAGCTCAAACCTGCTGCATAACATGACAATGAACCTCATTGGTTGTCGCTGAAGCTCAAACGTGCTGTGTAACATGAGAATGAACCTCATTGGTTCTTGCTGAAGCTCAAACGTGATGCGTAACATGAGAATGAACCTCATTGGTTCTTGCTGAAGCTCAAACGTGATGCGTAACATGAGAATGAACCTCATTGGTTCTCGCTGAAGCTCAAACGTGATGCGTAACATGAGAATGAATGTCATTGGTTCTTGCTGAAGCTCAAACGTGCTGCGTAACACGAAAATGAACCTAATTGGTTCTTGAGGAAGCTCAAACGTGCTGCGTAACACGAAAATTAACCTCATTGGTTCTTGAGGAAGCTCAAATGTGCTGTGTAACACGAGAATGAACCTCATTGGTTCTTGAGGAAGCTCAAACGTGCTGTGTAACACGAGAATGAACCTAATTGGTTCTTGAGGAAGCTCAAACGTGCTGCGTAACACGAGAATGAACCTCATTGGTTCTTGAGGAAGCTCAAACGTGCTGCGTAACACGAGAATGAACCTCATTGGTTCTTGAGGAAGCTCAAACGTGCTGCGTAACACGAGAATGAACCTCATTGGTTCTTGAGGAAGCTCAAACGTGCTGCGTAACACGAGAATGAACCTCATTGGTTCTTGAGGAAGCTCAAACGTGATGCGTAACACGAGAATGAACCTCATTGGTTCTTGAGGAAGCTCAAACGTGATGCGTAACACAAGAATGAACCTCATTGGTTCTTGAGGAAGCTCAAACGTGCTGCGTAACACGAGAATGAACCTCATCGGTTCTTGAGGAAGCTCAAACGTGCTGCGTAACATGAGAATGAACGTCATTGGTTCTTGCTGAAGCTCAAACGTGCTGCGTAACACGAAAATGAACCTAATTGGTTCTTGAGGAAGCTCAAACGTGCTGCGTAACACGAAAATTAACCTCATTGGTTCTTGAGGAAGCTCAAATGTGCTGTGTAACACGAGAATGAACCTCATTGGTTCTTGAGGAAGCTCAAACGTGCTGTGTAACACGAGAATGAACCTAATTGGTTCTTGAGGAAGCTCAAACGTGCTGCGTAACACGAGAATGAACCTCATTGGTTCTTGAGGAAGCTCAAACGTGCTGCGTAACACGAGAATGAACCTCATTGGTTCTTGAGGAAGCTCAAACGTGCTGTGTAACACGAGAATGAACCTCATTGGTTCTTGAGGAAGCTCAAACGTGATGCGTAACACGAGAATGAACCTCATTGGTTCTTGAGGAAGCTCAAACGTGATGCGTAACACAAGAATGAACCTCATTGGTTCTTGAGGAAGCTCAAACGTGCTGCGTAACACGAGAATGAACCTCATTGGTTCTTGAGGAAGCTCAAACGTGATGCGTAACACGAGAATGAACCTCATTGGTTCTTGAGGAAGCTCAAACGTGCTGCGTAACACGAGAATGAACCTCATTGGTTCTTGCGGGAGCCCAAACGTGCTGCGTAACACGAGAATGAACCTCATTGGTTCTTGAGGAAGCTTAAATGTGCTGCGTAACACGAGAATGAACCTCATTGGTTCTTGAGGAAGCTCAAACGTGCTGCGTAACACGAGAATGAACCTCATTGGTTCTTGAGGAAGCTCAAACGTGCTGCGTAACACGAGAATGAACCTCATTGGTTCTTGAGGAAGCTCAAACGTGCTGCGTAACACGAGAATGAACCTCATTGGTTCTTGAGGAAGCTCAAACGTGCTGCGTAACACGAGAATGAACCTCATTGGTTCTTGAGGAAGCTCAAACGTGCTGTGTAACACGAGAATGAACCTCATTGGTTCTTGAGGAAGCTCAAACGTGCTGCGTAACACGAGAATGAACCTCATTGGTTCTTGAGGAAGCTCAAACGTGCTGTGTAACACGAGAATGAACCTCATTGGTTCTTGAGGAAGCTCAAACGTGATGCGTAACACAAGAATGAACCTCATTGGTTCTTGAGGAAGCTCAAACGTGCTGCGTAACACAAGAATCGACCTCGCCCCGTTCTCGCGGCCCCTCGGCCTCGACTGCTTGCCACACTTCCTTTTACCACAACTGATGTGTGAGTTGATGAATGTTTATATGTGATTAAAAGCCTAAATGAAATCTATTCATCTGACTAAAACGCTCAATTCATATTGATTAGTTTTAAAATCTGTTTATGAATGTTTTGAAGTGGTAGTTGCAGCTGCCAGGTACAGAAGTCGCTCAGACAAAAGATCTTCATTCATGTTCAGAAGATGAACGAAAGTCGGACATGTTTTGAACGACATGAGGGTGAGTAAATGATGACAGAATTTAATTTTTGGGTGAACTAACTCTTTAAATGGATACATTAAATGCCCAATGTATTGCTGAATCTTCCCAAACAGGCAACCATGCACACATGTTTCCTCTGCTCTGGAAAAAAGTGATGATGATCTGAAAACATATTGCTCATTAGCACTTGCTAATCTCACAGCTCTCCGCCCCGCCCTGATTGTCACAACTGGCACACATGTAAGTTTAGCGATCTCCACTGCCAGTTTGTTTCCTTTCACGCAGTCATTTGCTTTGACTAAGGGTGCTTTCACATCTCTAGTTCGGTTCATTTGGTCTGAACCAAGGGCAAACAATTATACATCGTAGCATTTTTCAGCTTTTTTGCTTCCTTTTCACACCACACTGATTGCTTTGGTCCGAACCAGTTGAAACAAACCAAAATGCAGTCACATGACAACATCCGCATCACTCATTGGCCATGGTGTATTTCCTAAACTGCGACTGCGCGGTCTGGTTTTGTCCCTGGCCATAATCTATTACATTGTTTGTATACACCACAATATGCAAACAATACATTTTATAATGAAGCGCGGATGCGGCTTGAAAACAACGCTCTAATGCACTGCAAACGGCGTGCGCTCGTCACTTCAAGCGAAGATCGCGCTGTTTTTCTGAGTTTTCGAAAGTTGGGACCTAATATGGTCATCAGACCAAATTTCTATGAGGCTCCGCACCTCCTCACTACTCCAACTTTGTCGGCGAGCTGCCAATGCTAAAGTGCAAACTGTCAACAAACACTTCCTCATCACATAATGCACAGCGCAGCTGACTACGGCAGCTGGTTTAGTCCAAAAATGATCAGTACTTTTTGCAGTTGGGTCTGTTCGAGGTCGGATCACGTTCTCACCACAAACGAATCGCTCCAGAGTTCGTTTGAAAGCGTAGCGAGATCACCTCTTCAAGGAGCTCTCGGGACGCTTGTTTGGTCCGCTCCCGAGTGCGATTGCTGCTTTCACACCTGACCAAACGAACCACACCAAAGGGGAAAAGCAACTCTAGAATGATTCAACCGAACTAAATGAGGCAGGTGTGAAAGCACCGTAAATCTGTGAGCAAACATCAGTAATGAACTGTAATAAATCCGAACGTGGATCTCGACTATTGTTTGCGACTGTTGTTGCAGAATAAATGCAGACAATTTCTGGAATGATACGGCAAAACTGACGCCAGCGTTACTGTTCATATCCCAGTTTTTCAAGTGCTGAGGAAGATCTGGAGCTGAAACACGTGCAGTAAGTGGTTGACCAATCACAGAAGACTGAGCCATCTGACCAATCAGAGCAGTGGCTCTCAGAAAGGAGAAGTTTAGAGAGACTGAATGCTTTATTGAACTTGTTTCAGACTCTGTGAGAAAAGAGGTGATGCGGCAATGAATATTATGAGAAAATCAGAGTGTTTTTGACTTTTGATGCATGAAAACTTATCGTAGGAGAAAAAAGGAAACTTTAGAATAGCATAATAAGGGCACTTTAATATTAGGAATTTTACTTGCTTAGCTTTTGAGAGAAGCTTTTTTGTACCAATTTTCATAATGTAGAGAGTGTGTTAATTTATATGATAATATAATACATTAGGAGACTAGATGAGGTAAAATAACTCAATTTACCATGCACATTTACTTGGGAAATGTGAAAGTGCAATAATTATGATGAAACATAAAATTAAAATAATCATGATTAATAATCGTGATTATAATTTTTGAGCAAAATATTCATGAATATCAGTTTAACCATTATCGTGCAGCCCTAGCCTGTGTGGATTTCATGTTGAATGCATTTTCTCTCTATCTCTCTTTCGGTCCTCTTCAGGCAGTGTGCTCATCAGAGACTGTAATGACTGCGATTATGATGGTTATATATCACCTCTGAGCTCTCGCACACACACAAATATCTCGGCACAGACGGTCCGGCACGCACGGCAACACGCGGCCTGTTCGCTCCCGCAGCGGGTTGACTTGCACAATAAGAGCATTGTGTGCGTCACAGTAAAACTGAGGGTGCGTCTCAATCAGATCCCTGGTTCAGTAGTCAGGGCACTGATCAGGGATTCAGCTCATTGACTTATCAGTGCCCTGACTACTGAACTAGGGAGCTGATTGAGACGCACCCTGAGAGTCGGCCTTGCGAAAAGCAACTTCTGTACGGACGAGACCGAGGGAGGGAAAAACGGGGCCAACGGAGATGCATATTTACATGATGTGCATGTTTCCCAGGCCTTTGATCATGGACGTTCGCAGTAGTCAGCATTAGCGTTGTGATTCTGCTGTGTTGGGGATGCTATTCTTAGCATGATAAATGTAAAAACGCTCTTCGGCAGAAGCTGCACTCTGTTCGTGCACAAATAATTATAGTCTATAAAAAATTATGCCCTTCAACTAAAGGACTAACATCTGTGGCCGGTGCCGTATATTACCTGGGTACTTCAACAGATTGACAGCTTCATCAGCCAATCACAGCAGCCTCAGCTGCAGAGGCGGGAATAGTGTCCCTGTACCTGCTTTAGCATGTGTTTTTAGCTCTTCATGTGTCACTGTGGCCTAATTATTTAAGAAGGTTTTAGGGCATTAGTGTCATATATATGAACATTGGTAAATATATATATATATATACTGAAAACATACATCACTGTGACAGTATGTAGTTACCTAAATGACTTAACAGCAAACTTTTCAGTATTGTTGTCATTAATTTAAACAACAATTTTCAATTATTTTATCAATTGTTTTAATATATAAAACAAAAAATATGTTTGTTAATTTAAATAAAGCTGAAATAAATTATAAATATTAGATGAAAAAAAGAAAAGAAAACTGAAATATTACTAAAATAACACTGATTAGTTTATCTAGATTTTTTTCCAATGTTTGGTTTAACTTGAATGTTTTAGCAGCAATTCTTTAAATGGAGAATCATTGTGTTTTAATATATAATTATTATATTTTTCTTATAAAAAAATAAGAGATGTTTCTTGAGCAGCAAATCATCATATGAATGATTTCTGAAGGATCATGTGACACTGAAGACTGGAGTAATGATGCTGAAAATACAGCTTTGATCACAGGAATAAATTACATTTCAAAATATACTCAAATAGAAAAAGTTATTTTAAATTGTAATAATGTTTCTGTAATGTTCCTTTTCTGTTTGGCTGTCATTAGTTTGCCTAACATCTAGGCTGAATCCGAAATTGCTCCCTATACCCTCAAATCGGGCACTATTAGAGGGGACAGCCATTTGTAGTGGTGTCCGAAACCATAGTGGACGTTATTGAGTGCACTCATTCAATCCCACATTGCACCGCAATAACGAGTGTACAGCCGATGTACACTCAATGGCTGTCCGAATTCACTCACTCGTTTTCATTCACTCCTTCAAGTGAACTTTATTAGTTGACTAACGTAGGGAATAGTGAATGAGGGTTTAGGGGACGATACCGTATTCAGCCCTAGTTCACTAATTTGTACCCTTGATTAATGATTCTGTTCACCTGTCGTTCAGTTAATTAGCACAGTAGTTCCTCTGTCTATTTAAACCCTGAGTTGTCCTTTCTTTGTCCTGTATCATTTATGGAAGAGTGTCTGTGTTTGTCTGTGAACTCGTACATGTTTGTTTTATTTTATAATAAAGTGTTTCTTTGGATTCTTAGTATACAGCTACCGCTTGACAATTTGACAATACAACTTTTTTTACTGTATTTTTGATTAAATAAATTCAGCCTTGGTGAGAAGGAGACTTCTTTCAAAAACAGTACTGTATACTGTGTACAGTATGTCAATTTTCTGTATAGATAAGCTTAATTTGTACTTACATACTAGCCTACTACTCTTACTATTTCTACCATACTGTATCTTTATATTTCAGAAACGGAATGTGCAAATGTGCAATCTGAGAATGCTGTACCCCAAAATGCAATGTGCATAATTTCCAGTATAGTAAATTAACCAGAAATAAGAACAGCTAATGTCTCATTTTTTTTGGGCTTATTATTTGCTCAAAAAAACAAAAGCATTTCTTTCTTTTATTGTTTTTTTGTTTTACACAATACTGAATTTAAAGTATTTTAAGAATTAAAAGTGTTTATTTCATGGATGTTAAAACAATGCCAATTACTTGCAATGTGTAGAGGTCATGTAACTAGGCTGCACGATCGCAATATGGATTTTATGAAATAAATATACACCGGTCAGGCATTACATTATTGTGTTGGTCCCCCTTTTGCTGCCAAAACAGCCCTGACCCGTCGAGTCATGGACTCCACAAGACCCCTGAAGTTGTGCTGTGGTATCTGGCACCAAGATGTTAGTAGCAGATCCTTTAAGTGCTATAAGTTGCGAGGCGGGACCTCCATGGATCGGGCTTGTTTGTTCAGCACATCCCACAGCTGCTCGATTGGATTGAGATCTGGGGAATTTGGAGGCCAAGTCAACACCTCAAACTCGTTGTTGTGCTCCTCAAACCATTCCTGTGTATTCTGACACCTTTCTATCAGAACCTCTTCTTGAGCAATTTGAGCTCCAGTAGCTTGTCTGTTTGATCAGACCACATGGGCCAGCCTTCGCTCCCCACGTGCATCAATGAGCCTCGGCCGCCATGACCCTGTCGCCGGTTCTCCACTGATCCTTCCTTTGAGCACTTTTGATAGAGACTGACCACTGCAGACCGGGAACAGCCCACAAGAGCTGCAGTTTTGGAGATGCTCTGACCCAGTCGTCTAGCCGTCACAATCTGGCCCTTGTCAAACTCGCTCAAATCTTTACGCTTGTCCATTTTTCCTGCTTCTAACACATCAACTTTGAGGACAAAATGTTCACTTGGTGCCTAATATATCCCACCCACTAACAGGTGCTGTAATGAAGAGATAATCAGCCTTACTCACTTCACCTGTCATAATGTTATGCCTGATTGGTGTATGCGCTGCATGTTTTAGAGTAAAGCTATTATTATTATTTGATAGCCATTTAAATATAATCATGAAAAAAAAATGGTATATGTACAATTGTATTGTATAGTGTGCGCTGCGCAGTATTCAGTAAGAACTATGCTAGGATTCCATTCTGAACATATTGTAGCCCATTTCCCAGAAGAGAAAGACTGTAAATTTTTAATGCATATAACTGCTAAAAGGTGCCAACTTTTAAGAGTATGCTAGCATATTGATAGACATAGACTAAAAGCCACAAAACTCCCATTTTGATTTCATGGGGCCTGTAAAAGCATCCAGATTGTGATTCAATCCTCCAGGTCTGTGTTTGCACAGCTCTGTGTTTTTGGGGAACTGAAGCTGATGCAAATGTACGGCAACACAGTCCATTATTGGCCTGGTTGGAGCTCTTTGGTCGAGCTTATCTGCTCTCTTTTTCCCGTTCGTTCCTAGTTCTGCTTCACATTCAGGTTTAGATGTTCTTATCACTTTGACTGAATGAAAATTCATCCCTGCTGAACTATCAAACTCCACAGATGCTGCACAGAGAAAACCCCCGCATGATTTGCACACGCTTCTTGCATGTTGTGTGCATGTCAGAACTTGATTTAACCGTATATTTGATGAGGTCGTGAATGATATCTGTTGTATTTCCTATTGATTGTGTGATTGGTTCTGACCTCCGGGCGGGTGTTTCTCATTGGCCGAGCGTGAGCGATATGATGGGAATAGTGATGCAGTATGGTAGTTGTCTCATTAACAGCAGCAGGTGCTCGTGTAGAAACTTGTTTGAGGTTTCAGAAATTCTCGGCGGGAAACAGAGATTGACTTAATGTGATCTGCACACATTCTCTCTCTCTCTCTCTATCTGTCTCTGGGGGTGCGTTTGGTGGCGGCGCCGAAGATAGAGAAAGTGAGAAAGAAAGGAGTTGTTTGGACTTTGAACTTCTCAAAAGCATCCTGACTCTTACTGATGTCTTTGTCTTTTTAAAATGTCAACTTCTCACAAGGAGCTTTTAAAAAGAGACAGAAAACAACCAAAGGAATCTGTAGATTCCGGTTGTTGTTGTTTTTTTCTTTTTTCTTTTTTTTTTGAACAAAAATCAATCTTTGACCCTGTTCCAGAGTTCTGTGATATGTGACAGGATTTCCATTAATAGAAAGACAGACAGATAGATAAATATATATTTGTAAATGCATGTTGTCATGGACTAATTCTCCTAATTAAACTAGTATAGACTGAATTAAGCCCTTGGGTCTTTGAGTGCATAGAAGCGTTTTGTTTTTTATGAACGGATCATTTAAATGCACATGCATTTGTGTTGTGTTATATACATTATATTCTTTCTTACAGTATATTCTTTCCAACATGTCCTCCAACCAATATGCCTATATAGGACGCTAATGTGCGCTGCTCTTGGTAGATTGTGTTGGTCATTATGGAAATGATCCGGCTGTGTCTGTGTTCTTTAACTTGCACGTCATCAGTAGATCATGTGCAGAACTTTGGAAAAGGACCTGGCTGCAGCCTGCAGATCGGGATGGGGCTGCATCTACTACAACTACAACTTTTTCTATCATGTACGCCTATGAAAGATGATCGAGCCAATCGGAATAGGTATGGGGTGGGGCGACATGTGCAGCCCCGCCCCATACCTATTCCGATTGGCTCGATCATCTTTCATAGGCGTACATGATAGAAAATGTTGTAGTCCTCGGTGTAGGATGGAAGCTATTTCATTCAGTGTATGCCATTTAAAGGGGTGGTAAACCACGATTTCACTTTTCTAACTTTAGCTAGTGTGTAATGTTGCTGTTTGAGCATAAACAACATCTGCAAAGTTACAACGTTCAAAGTTTAAAGCAAAGGGAGATATTTGCTTTTAAAGAAATCAATTTCTAAGGACTACAGCAAACGGCCAGTAGGCGACTACAGACATTCCTCCAGGGTTGGTGACATCACCAGCCTCAATATTTACATAAACCCCTCCTCCGAGAATATTAAATAAGGGGGGGCGAGGCCATTTTGTATCGCTGCTTCCCGACAAAACGCTGTTATTTTCATCCGGATTGCAGGTCCACTTTGTTCAGCCTTCCTAGGGACGGGGGTGCGTTGCAGTGCGTTTAACATACAACATGTTATATGCACGTGTGTATGAGACAGAGGGGAACAGGTCGCATTTGCAGCAGATATATGAGCACGAGACAGACAGGGGTCGGAGGAGAAGACCGGAAAATGTGACATAATGGACAATATTCGTCTGTATTTGCAATACAAAGCCGCAGTTCAGCAGCGGCTTCCGCTGCACATTTCACGGAGGAAAGCTTCCACAATCTTCGCGAGTTCAATGAAGGATTCGCACAACGGCTTGTCCTGAAAGACGGATTTAAAAACAGAAGCTGTTTACGGGCCACAACCTGTAAGTCTGATTTATTTTTCATCGATGTGTTTACCTGTAATAGTTCGTATTGTTAATTGTACGTTGTAGCAAGGAAGTACAGAAATGAGAACGCTCATTCATACTTAACGTTATCTGATGTAACAACACTGATGTAACATGATGGTTCTGTGTTTGATTTGGCTACTAGTAAAGCCAATTTTTAGGGTTCGTTTTGGGTTAGTTCTTGCGACCGATATTTGGCTATCGTTCTAAAAATACAAAAGTAACAGTGCCATTCAGTAGCGATCACTATAGATCCGCAGTCTTTACTCTTGAGGACTGAACAGGTTCTGCTCGATCATCTTCACTAAAATTGTCTGGGACTGATTCGGGCTCAGATTGGTATGGTTTTATTGACGCCATTGTTTCTAACACTGACCAAAGCACAGCCTCCGGTAAAGGTAAGGGGCGTGACGTTTCCGACAAACGTGCACTAGGCGGTTAGCGAATCACAACACACTGGGCCAGCTAACCAATCTGAGCCCATTGCGTATTTTTGAGGGACCGGCTTCATACAACCCGGAAAGCATCAGAATGTTTGACAAGGAGGGACAGAGCAGTGTAGAATAAAGGTCAAATATATGAAAAATAATGCAATTTTTAAAAAACGAAGCATGAACACATGTTACAGTGCACCCCACAAACACAATCAAGCCTTCAAAACAATGTGTTTTACCACCCCTTTAAAAAAACATATTAAAATCGAGATCTCCGAGACATTTTTTTTTTTTTTTAAATCAACTGGTTCACAAATAACATTGAATGATTCATTTGTGAAATCGACGGACATTGCGAATTGTTAACAAATACCCCTGAATTTGTCTCAGATTTTCATATTAATGCTCTAGCTCAACATTTCAAGCTCTATCTTATTTGTCACCGCTCTTTTGCAGTTTTGTAACTGGATTGATGACATTCGCTCATCAATCCATGCACTACTCTTCCTACACCGAGTAAGAACACATTTTCTATCATGTATGCCTATGAAAGACGATCGAGCCAATAGGAATAGGTATGGCCTGCAGCCAGCAAATGGGTGGAGTGTACATGTAGCTCCTCCCCACTAGACCTCCAGAGAGGAGGGGCGAATGTAATTTTTGCCTAATGGGTGGAGCTAGAATATCCATCCACACCCTAACCCTTCCCACAACTCTATCCCTCCACCCCATTGGAGCTCCAGAGAGGAGGAGCTGAATGTCATTTGACTCTGCAGTGAGAACCACTTGGATGCACTTGGAACTTTCCACTCCCAACAACGCTTTTATGGAATTGCGCTCTCGCACTAATTTGCCATGTTTGGTAAATCTGGCCCTATGTATTTTACTGAATGTAAGGAGTAACTGATCGTGGACCCTTTTGTAAGGGATAATGCAGCCACAAAGTGAAGAAATAATAAAAATAAACGAACATAATTTTGGCCAAGTGACAACTACTTTGTAGCCATGATAATGATCAGCTAGCAGGATCTGTCCTAATTTTGCTGCATGCCTAATTAACAGTTTTTCTGACCCCTTCAAATTCTCAAACATCGCCTGTTTCTTCAACCACAAATGCGCAGTACTACTTTAATTATGCAGCCAATGACATCAGCGGGAAATTAGGGACGCGAGATGTATGCTAATTAAGAGATGAGAGATTGTCATCGACTACTTTTGAAAAGGGCTAATGGAGAATTTGGCACGTTAACTTGGGTTAGCGCACACGCTTCTCAAGTACAGAGATCTGGCTCGAGCTTAATGAATCATTTTACCCACAGATATTGTTTAGTATCACCTACTGTGCAGAGTCCAAGAGGAACATTTTATTGCTCAGATGTTTCTAGACGTCAGAGACTTAATTGAGTTATTGTTTTATTATAGTATTTCATATAAAATGCCAGTCAATGGTTGTCGTACGGTAGGAGTATAGAGCTGTAAAATGATTGTGGTGGAGCCGCTCAGATTATTTGGGCATGGGAGCATTTGATGAATGTTTGAGTTCAGACTTTGTCTTAGCACAGTTTGAGACTTCATTGAGCTCTTTTTAAAGAGATCTCATTTGTGCGGGCTGCTTGAAACGGATCTCTCGGGAAACAAAAATAGCACTTTGAACTTTAAACTGTATTGCTGGTATCAGTGGGAAGCAGAACTCAGTGTAACACACTATACGTCTTAATATGTGCTAATTAGTTCCCTGTAGTTTCATTAATTGATTCACGGGTGAATAGCCCCGGCTCAGTGAAGACAAGTGAATCTGTTTTCCTGCGGGTGACGTGAAGTGAGAAGGAGAGAAATGTGAGATATTACGGTGAAGATTGTGCTTTTTGAGATTTGTGAGGATCTACAGCACCGTTCAGAAGTTTGGGGACAGGAAGAATTTTAAATGTTTTTGAAAGTCTCTTCTGCTGCATTTGTTTGAGCAAAAATACAGTAAAAACACTAATATTGTGGAATATTTTTTTATGTTTTAATTTAATTTTAAGGAATTTATTCCTGTGATCGAAGTATCATTACTTGTGTCACATTATCCTTCAGAAATCATATGCTGATTTGCTGCTCAAAAAACATATTATTATTATCAATGTTGAAAACTGAATTGTTTTTTGTGGAAACAGTAAAACAGGATTTTAAAGTTCAAAAGAACAGCATTTATTTAAAACAGATATATTTTGTAACATTATAAAGCTCTTTACTGTCACTTTTGATCAATTTAATGCATCCTTGCTGAATAAAATTGACCGCAACATTTTGAACAATAGTGAATAATTACAGTAATATTTATGTACCAAGTTCTTAAAAATTTAATATTTGCATTGATGTTGATAGCTTTTTGAACAAACAAAGAAATAGCCCCTGTGGCGGTGAGATTTTGTAGCTGTTTTGTCATGCATATTTGTGACAGACAGGTCATTAGCTCCTTTCACACATATAGGGCACTATTTCAACGATCTGAGCTTATGGTCTGAAGCGTACAGCGCAAGTATGTGTGAGAATCCACTTTTGATAGTTTAACGACAGGAAAATCGGCATGCACCAGGTGCATAGTCTAAATGGGTTGTACCTTTTTTCTTAATGAGTCATGGATGTGTTTTGGGCGTAATGCACAATAAACCAATCAGAGTCTCATCTCCCATTCCCTTTAAAAGCCAGTTGCGTTCGCGCCATGATTCGCTATTTACAGGAAAGACTGAACACTTCTCCAGAGAGGAATCCTTTTTTTTTCAATATTTGGCATATTTGTGTGCTGCTGCGTGTCCCTGTGTGTGTAATAAGAGGGTTTGCGCGTTGTGCACTGCCTTTAGGCTCATATTACTAACAAGCCCTTTAAATAACACAAAAAATACTGCGCTTTTGACTTCAGACAGAAGGGCGCAAGTGCATTTGCAATTTAAACAACATGGTGCAGGACGTGAAAATGATAATTGTGTCGGGCTGAAACTAGCAAAAAACACCTGCCGCCGCATTGCACCTGGTGTATGATAGGGCCCGCAGTCTTTACTGGTAAATTACAGATCATGTGTGGACAGGACCTTTTCAAAAATACCAGTAAATTGGTTCCGGCTATTTACCAGTAAGGGAAGCTGTAACATTACCAGTAAATTACCGGTAATGTGCGCTGTGTGAACGCGGAATGAAGATTACTGGTATATTCACTTATGAAATCAGAACGCGCTGACGTGAAGATGACGTGATGACTCTGCACTGTTTACAGTAAGGATTTTTACTAGTTTTTCTATTTAAATATGCGCTAAAAGATCATCTTTGACCATTGTGCCACGTCTCACAGATATTTCAACTTGTCTCGCTCGAGACCCCGCCTTCTTTTCCATTCATCAGCGCTGCGGCTCTGCGGTTGGTTACTATTACACGCATCTCGTGTTTCTAAGAGCAAACACGCATTCTGTTTGATCATCTCTTATGAAAAATCAAAAAGATGTTGTCAAATTGAACCGATAGTGAAACTGAAGCGCTTCTCCTCATGCGGGCGGATGAAGACAGTGTTTAAAGAAGACTGACATCACAGAAATGACCTGTATTTTGGTGTCTCTGTAGTTTGAACCTGTAGTTTGAACTCTCTTACCGGTAAAAAGCCAGAACGCCATTGCTTGTGTGAACATCATATTTGTGTATTTTCCGGTAAAATCATTCGGGTAATTTTACGGTAATTTACCGGTATTGCTGTAAGAAAAGGGCTATTGAGTAACTCACAGCGTCATGATTTCTATGAGATGAGATGAGTCAGTCTGTCTCTTTGTAAAACCTGTCACAAAAATGTGATGAAGACTGTTGGATTTTCTTCCCAATGTTTTGGTTTTGGTGGCTTTATGTAAGTAATATTCTGGAGGGAAAAAACTGGATAAACCTAGTTTCAAGTCAACTCCACAGTAACACAGATATATTTACTATATTTACTCATTATAGTACGTTTTTCCTCTCATTTGGCTCTTGGTAAGTTCATTTTGTTTTCCGTAACATGCATTTTTAATGTTTTTGTAAATTAATATAGATCCAGACACAAAAAACAAGCTTTACATCACTGTACCAAGTATGAATTAGACAGAAGTCAGCTATATTTCTGTTGATCTATATCTGCAATGAACTTGTTGCCACACTGCAGCCAATGGCGGGTGAATTGAGGACATTTCAAAGCCAGTAATATTTCTTATTAGCCATGAGTTTGTATTTTGGATTATTTTTTATTTAAGAAAAATCCCTTTGTGATTGGGATTATTTAGCTGTTTTTTATTTACTCACCTAAGTCAGTTTTTCATCTCATTTGGCTCATGGTGAGTGTTAATATTTGTTTTTAGGATATGGATTTTTAGTGTTTTTGTGTAGAAATAATAGATCATAACAAAAAAACAAGCTTCACGTCACTGTACCACATATAAATGAGATGTAAAGACGTATAATTTAGAAGTCCGCTATTTTTCCTTAGGTCTGTATTGAGAATTAACTGGTGTTTTTCTTTCATTTTGGCTCCAGCAAGTTTTAATTTATTCGACTCAAAGCCTCCTATGAGCTTTTGTTGTGGTGTACTTGCGCGACAGAACGGAGAGTGTGGAAAGAGTGGACATGACCGTGTAAGACGATCTCGCTCTCTCACTTACTGACCCGGGTAAGTGGATTATACTGTGAAATTTAAACTATGATAATTTCTTTCACAGAAAACACTTGAATTACAAACAGCTTTCATAGCAATTAAAATAATCAGCTAAGTGGCCGTTCTGTTTCAAAGCTGTGTTTTTTCTGTTATTAAGAAATACAAAAGCAAGAGGCACTTAAGTTTGTGTGTGTGTGTGTGTGTTCGTCTGTGTGTGTGTATGTGTTGATGAAGTCATCTCTTCGGCTGACTGGGGAGGACAGCAGGAATGTTTACTGGAGTCATACAGGCACCCCCCACACACACACACACACACACACACACGGAGAGAGGTATGCAGCCCAGTCTATCTTTAGAGAAAGAAACCTATTACTCTGACACACAAATACACCACATACACACACATGCACTGACAGACAGATGAGATCAACCTTGATTCAGATCTGACCCATTTCTGTTAGAACAGAAAAGAACAAAAAGTAGGAATAAAATAAAATGCCAAAAGTAAAATAGAATAGATCTAAATTAAAACATTAAGTCTAATTAAATAATAGAATAGAATAGAATAGAACAGAAGTTGTATAGTAATAAACAACCATTTGGGGTCAGTAGATTTTTAATTAATATGCATTAAATTGATCAAACTTGCCAGGAAGTAACAAAGTACAAAGATTCAATTTAAAATAAATGCTGTTCTTTTGAACGTTTTATTCATCGTGCACGCACGCACGCACACACACACACACACACACACACACACATGTTTGTTTTTGTGAAATGTGAGGACATTCCATAGGCGTAATGGTTTTTATACCGTACAAACCGTATTTTCTATCCCCTTACACTGCCCCTGTCCCTAAACCTAGCCATCACAGGAGACTGTGCAGTTCACTTTCTGTGAAAAAAAACTTGTTCTGTGTGATTTATAAGCATTTTGAAAAGTGAGGACATGGGGAACGTCCTCATATTTCACCCTCTTTTTGTAATACCTGTGTCATACCCATGTCATTATACACATTTGTGTCCTGATATTTCACAAAAACATGCCCACTCTCACACACACATACACACACACACACATACATAATATTACTGTTTTTGTTGTATTTTCAATCAAATAAATGCAGCCTTGGTGAGCAAAAGAAAATTCTTGGTTCTCTGTGGTTTTTATTAAGGAGAATGGAATCAAATTAGAATCAAATAGAACCAAATTAAAAATAAAAGGTACAATATAATTGAAAAGATGAAATGCTGAACAAATGAACGAGAAGAGAACAGGAAGTAGATTAAAATGAAATAAAGTATAGAATACAGTAAAACTTAATAACATAGAACAGACAAGTATAGGATAAAATCAAACGAAAAAGAATATAATAAAATACAATAAAAATAGAATCAAATTTCTTTGTAGTAAGAGTGAAAAGAGTTCCCTAGCTTTTTTCAAGTGAATCCTTCTGATCCTTTTTTTTTTTCTCAGTGAGCAGAGCAAATGGAAAACTGGAGATAAAAACAGTCGTTTGAACGCTCTGGGGTATTTGGGGTCATTTTGCTCTGGAGGCGGTGGGACGGTGCTGGTGTTTTATGGCGGCTGTGTCTCAGAGGTCGTGAGTTTCTGGTGCTTGTAGTTTGATTTTTTTAGTATCTGGACGCAGCATGAGAACCAGTGAGCGTGAGTGTGCGTGAGACGGACGGCTGGATGTGTGTCGTTTGATGGAGCGATGAGGGATAGGATGGACAGATCGGATGGCCGATAGCCGGTCTGAGAGAGGGGCTTTAGTGTCTGGCGTGTTTAGCGTGTTTAGAGTGAAGTTTCCCTCTTGCTGTCAGCACACCAAGAATAATGAAGACATGCAGGGACACACACACACTAAAAAACGACATCTGGAACGCGTTACTGGCCTTCATCCGACTTTTACACGCTTTACACCAGAACAGGCTACTGATAACAGCTGAAAACAATTACTGAACTCTACAAACTGCTGTTAGTGTAGACGAGGTTAAGTGTGTGTGATAGAATTACACTGCAAACAGTAGTAAGATCTCCACTTAGAAATGGTCAAACACCCGGGGAGGATTGCAGATCTCTGCCATTAAACACTCTCAGCTCAAAAATAACATACAATACACCTCATATAGAAACATTTTACATTATGCCGAGTGTTTAGTTACTTTAAAGTGGCCGTATCGTGTAGTATTTTTAGACATACGCTAACATTCAGTTCTCAGATCTCCTCGCCAGTCCATTTATAGACACTAAGTTAGGCCAATCAGAAATAGTCACAGTCGAGCTCATTAACATATGATGGCCCTCATTTGCGTATCAGCACCTTTTCAACGCTTATTTTGTGGGCCGCCTATCGTGAGATCTCATTGGACCAAAATCTCACTCTGTGTCTTTGTCATATTAGATGCTTCACAAAACATGGTTATTAATAACTTTATTTATTTACAGTCAGAATCATACATTTCATGTTTCCAAACATTCCTTTTGCAAATATTGTAATAATCCAGAGAGATGACACAGTTTTTGTTGTTGTATGAAAATCAATGCAATATTGTTATTAATATACTATTATATTATTTATTCATACTTTAAATTAGTTTTTATTTTTGTTATTTGGTTATTGCTTTTATCATTTTTTTTTTTTTTTTAAGTATTTCTATAGAGCTTTAATTATTTTTTTGTTTCAGTTTTAGTAATATTTTTACTTCAACTTAATTTATTTCAGTTTGTTGCAAAGGCAACATTTTTTTCGTGTAATATTTATGTTATTTTATAATTATATTTTCAATTAGCCTACCGAAAACAATTTTAATAGTTTTAGTGTCAATTTTTCAATAATTTCAGCACTGGGCCAAAAAATAAAATAGAATAATATTCCGAATATTCAATGTATTGCCTAGTCCTTCTAAGATACGTGGACTTTCGAGGGAAAAAAAGAAGTGTAGAATGTGGGTCAAGACTCAAGAGATGTTTTTACTCTATGAAAGGACTTTATTGAGTGGTTTGTGGACAGATGTGTCTGTGAAAGAGACGTTTTCTTCATCAGAGACAGCGAGACATGGGCGGTCTGACAGTCGCACTGATTTAGAGGCCGACACACACACACGAACGATGAACTTCTCCATGTCATGATTTATTCATAAGGATCGGTCAACACCCTTATATCATATTCTGCAATATTTAAAATACAGCCGTGTTGTCAAAAACGCAGACGAACTCCACCGTGCACAGCATGTGTGCGTCTGTGTGTGTTTCTGTATGTTAGTGACTGAGGAAACATGTGTATGTGTGGCATTTTAAGACCCTGACGTTGATGTGAAACCTTGACTGTTTGAATACTGTAAACACTTCAACTCTGCGGTCTGACATGACAGCTTCTGTCTCAACTAATACTGTGTATTTGGGGGCCGGGACTACTTGTTTGTTCAACCAATGGCAGACGAGGCGAGTGTTTGGGAAATCAATCAGTTATGGCTATGTTCAGAATAGCACACTTCCATACTGCAGTATGTGTACTGTGTACAGTTTGCTGTTTTATTTGTATCAAAAACCAGAATGACCACTCAAACTGCACAGAATAATGAGCTGGATATGTGCTGTGATTTTGCTAAAAAAATTAAAGCCATTTTTATGCAAAATTTAATTAAAAAAGGCTAAATAATAGTGTTTAATTCCCAGAAGAAACTGAATTGAATTGAATTGAATTTATTTATTTGATCAGGGACAATGCACAGAAAAAACATTAGTCTAAAAAAGAAGAGATGTCATGTGCCAGGTTATAGCAAAAAATGCTAATTTCCACCCGCAGTCCCTGGACAGGTAGATGTTATAGGCCCTACCTACAGAAGTTCATAAAACATATACAGAATAATACATAAAATCATTACTTCACCCACATCATAAAAACACACTCCACTTCAGGAATCTATCACTCACTCACTCACTCACTCTGAATATACATCATTCATATAATAGTCAATTTAGTGCGTACAAATTTGCTTCAATAATAACCACTGTTTGGTCAGGCGTGTAAATGTACTATAGTTTGTGCACGAAATAATGTCATTTGGAAGAATATTCCAAAGATTCGCTGCTTTATAAAAGAACGATTGTTGACCATATGTGGTTCTACATTTTGGACCTCTGCACTCTCCTCTGACTGTCGACCGTGTGGTTCTAGAAATTCTCTCCGAATTGAATGTGACAAATTTTCTCAATGGGGGAGCAACAGTGTTATGGATAATTTTAAATAAAGCAGAAATTTGATTATATTTAATAAGATTTTCAAAACTCAAGATGTTATATTTACTTTGTACTTTACAGTGATGGTACTGGCGAGGCTTCGTATCATGTATTTTTATGGCCCTTTTATACAATGATTCAAGTAATTTTAACGATGTTTTACATGCCTGAGACCAACTGGACATGCAATACAGAAGATGTGGAACAATCATAATGTTGAGATATATATTTGAGGCATCCGTAGTTAATGAATTTCTAATATGTTTATAGTTCATCAAATTAAATTTCAATTTATTACTAAGATTTTTTATGTGACTTTTAAAACCAAGGTTCGAATCAATTATTAGACCTAAATATTTTGTTTCATTTACATTTTTAACTGTTTGTCCATTTACTCGAATTTCCTGAGTTACTTGTAATTTACGTCTATTTGAAAAAAACATTGAGACTGTTTTTTCAACGTTTAAAGTCAAACAAGACGTATGTAACCATTGTGCAACTTTTTGCATCTCTTTTGATAATTTGTCAGCAACCTCCAGCTCGTTTTCCCCAGAAGTGAAGATAACCGTGTCATCAGCGTACATGATTATGTCAATGTCCGAACACACTGCAGGGAGGTCATTTATATAGAATGCCACTCATGTGCAACATACAGTCAAACCAAAATTTGTTCAGACACCTTCAACATTTTCTCACATATTCGCTATCGTTTAGAAAATGGTAATAAAATATGACAAGAACTCTGAGTTAAACCCTGTCAGAACAAATTCATCTTGATAATGTCAAAAATGAAAAGTTGGGATTTTCTAGGCCGATATGGCTATTGGAACTATTCTCTCATTCCTGCTTAATAATCAAGGACGTTTGTGCTGTACCATGGGTGCAGCGGCGCAATGATATTACACAGCTTCTGAAAATAGTCCCCAGCGCTCTCTGTGCAAGCAGGTTGTCACGTTGGTTATGTTAGACTATTTTCAGGCGCTGCGTAATATCATGAGATGAGAATGAGATCAATAGTTCATAGCCATATCGGCCTAGAAAATCGCAACTTTTCATTTTCCGTCGGTCTTAGTACACAATATACCTACAGAAGAGTCAAGTTTTAAATAGGGTTGGGTACCGAAACCCGGTGCCTACCATATAATATGTAACCGGACCGAATCAGAATGCAGATTTCGGCGCCGAGCCATGTTTTCAAGCACATCATGTTTATTTTAGGTTCCAGACATTTAAATGCACATACGTACTAGCAAAAAACACACACTGATGTCTATGGAAGCTGCAATAACAATCCCTTCAGTTATAATTTGACTACCTGTCTTATTTATATCAGATACACATTATATAGTAGCTACTTTAGTTTACTCTATTCTTCTCCCAGTTCAGCGGTCACTCACTTTCGTGTATTTCGTGAGACGTGGATAAGTTACGTGTTGTAAATCCGACAGATCCGATTCTCTGAGGCGCAAACTAACATGGCAGTGCCCATCGCGCATTATAGATCAACTTACACACGGCACATTCACTCACACATATTTGAAAATCAGAATATCAGATAGTTTGTGACATAGTTAACAAGTTTGTAAATATTTTGAATAAAAAAGAAAACAAGAAATAAACCCGATACAGCTGAGCTGTCATGCAGCACTATTGCGGCTGTTGTGTGTCATATGAGAAGCATTTATAAAAATAAAGCTGAACCTTGAAGCTGGTTTGTAGCATACTTTGCTGTTATTACTGTAACTGTTATTTAGTGTTATTAGGCTTATTGTAGTTGGGTTAGGTGGCTTAGGTTTTACTGTGAATTTGTTAAGTAAATTGTATTTTGTATCTATTTATATTTATATATTTAAGTATACTTTAAAATTTTAATAAAAAAATTTTTTCCAATAAAAAGCCATTCTTTAATGTCATCCACCTCATTATTATTATTTTTTTAAGTATTGGTTCAGGCACCATTTATGCACCGGTACCATTTTAAAAGTATACCCAACCCTAGTTTTAAATAGGAAAAAATATTGAAAGTGTCTTTGGTCATTTTTTTGAGCGAGATGCTAACGGTCTAATCAGATTCAATGATCTATGCTAAGCTATGCTAAAAGTTCTACCGCCAGACCCGGAGATCGGCTAAATGGATTCGAAAACGGTAAAATTCAATTGTTTAACTCTAGGGGTGTTGGAAAGTGAGTGTTCCTTTAAGCAAAACATGGTCACGTCAAAGTGTCTGAATTCATTTTCGTTTGACTGTTTGAGGTCATGTGGCAACAATGTATCATACGGAAGTTTGAAACTTTTGTCTAAAGTGATTTACATTGCATTCAACGTTTGATCAGTTCATGCATTCCCTGTCAATCGAAGCCATGCATTGCCATTGCTAGCGTCATGCTTTTACTGTTTGAGCTACAGGAATAACCACTTTTTTTTACAATTCTAGTGGTGCATAAATTACACACTTCACCTTTAAATGTGCTGTAAGACTCGATAAACATTAAGATGCTCAGAGAGAATGAAACGAAATAATTATTGATCAGTTTTGTTGTAACTGGCATATACAGCAGAAGTCAATACAAATGTTAAAACGTGTGATGACTGCAGAGTTTGACACAGTTCCCAGGCTGCTACGATGAGGAAGAACTAGTCGCTGGATTTGACTGTGTTTGTTGTGGGTCTTGGCATGGAATTTGTAAGATAATCAGAATTTTGTTTGTACTTGACATAATACTTGCTTGCTTAGAAGGTGACATTTTTATTATCATTATTAGGGGATATTTTAATTATTATTTTATTTTATTTTAATTATTTTTTGGTAACACTTTACAATAAGGTTAATTAGTTAACATCAGTTAATTAGTTAACATGAACTAATAATGAACTGCACTTATAAAGCATTTATTTATCTTTGTTAATGTTAATTTCAACATTTACTAACGCATTATTAAAATCTTGTTAACATCATCAGTTAATGCACTGTGAATTAACATGAATAGCTGGATTTTTATTAACTAACATTAACAAAGATTAACTAAATGCTGAACAGAGGTGTTGTTCATGGTTAGTTCATGTTAACTAATGCATTAACTAATGTTAACCAATACAACCTTATTGTAAAGTGTTACCCATTTTTTTTATTTAATCGTATTTTTCATTTTTTATTTTAACCAAGCACCCATTGTTGGCATGTACAGACAAAGTTGAGTGTGTTAAAATGATTTTATGCTATTTGTCACAGCATAAAAAATATATATATTTTATTTAACTAAATTAATAATATTACACATATTTTATATAGAAAAATATATTTGATTTTATTTGATATTTGATTTTTTTTGTTTTGTTTTGTGTATTTTAATTAATTAATTTATTTATTTATTATGTTTGAACTAACTTTATTTATTTATTTATTTATTTATTTATTTATTTATTTATTTATTTATTTATTTATTTATTTATTTATTTATTTATTTATTTATTTATTTATTTAACCAAGCACCCATTGTTGGCATGAATATTAGACAAAGTTAAAATTATGGAGTTCTGCAGTTTGTCACAAAAAAAATATTTATATGAATATAATTTTTTTATTTTTTTTTATTTTATTTAACTAAATGAATAACATTACCATATTTTATATATATTTTTTAATTCTTATGTTTAATTAACATTTTTATTATCATTGAAATATTTAGTTTAATTTTATATAGGCAAACAAAATGATTGAATTGAATTTTTTTACCCAGCCCATTTTTACATTTACTCATTCTTAACCTTAACCTCTTACCCAGTCTCTTCCTGTCTATTTGGGTGATTATTAATCAGAATAAGTATGGACCAGACTTCATGCCGTGAAGATTAGTTGAAGTGTTTGGTCGAGAGTGAAATCTCTTGTTGTATGTTTGGGCTTGTTGCAGTGAGTGTTAAAACAGCGTTATGTCTTAATTGCATCAGTATCTGAGCTGTGTGAAGGGATGCTGGAGTCATGGAGAGAGAGAGAGAGAGAGAGTCATAGATCAGACGGGGCTGTAGATCAGATCTATAGATCAGCATTACATTCACTGAGAGCCTAATTCACTCACACACAGCAGCATTAGTTAAATTACATTGTTTAGAGCGACTGTCAGTCAGCACGCTAACCTTTGCTAAACGATTGGCATCTCAACAAATGAGTTTGCGCTGTAATGCAATAATGAAAGCTGACAAATAGCGCACGCACACGCATGGACGCTCAGGGGGAGGCCAAAGACTGATGCAGCACATCAACCAATCAATTCAGATCCAGAGACAAGACAAACACACACGTCTAAACTCACGTTCCTGTGCATCACTGTTTCCATCTATCCACTGATTTATTGATCTGTCTGCTGTATATCTATTCAGATGTCCTGTCTTCAGTCACATGATCCTTCAGAAATCATTCTAATGCTGATTTGCTGCTCATTTATTACTGTTATCAATGTTGGAAATAGTTGTGTTGCTTCATATTTTTGTGGAAATCATGATCCATATTTTTCAGGATTCTTAAAAAATAGAAAGTTCAAAAGAATTTGAAATAACGCATTTACTGTCACTTTTGGTTACTTTAATGCATCCTTGCCTAATGAAAGCATTAATAAAAAAAAACTTTTTTAAACACCAAATATATTATTTGAACCGTTATGGTTGAAGATAATTGTTTGATAAATGGTAATGTTCATAGCTGGCAAATATTATTGCACCATAACAAATTATTGTGTTTTAATTCATTCGTATTCTTGGCCTTTTTGCACAAGCAAATTTTGAAAGCGTGTTTCAAAGTGTATATTTTTGAAAACGATAGCGTTATCGTCTCTGTGTAAACTACAAAAACTTGTATTTGTGAAAACGGTGACGTCATGTGCATGCGTATTACATGATCAGTCTAGAAAAAGCAAGACCAAATAGTAAAAAGCTAATTTTTACTATTTAATTTATGCAATGGTGAAAAAATTGGCAAAATAAATGGAAAATAATTGAAAAACCGTGTTCGGTATTCGGCTTCGGCCAAGTGTTTTATTATTATTCGGCTTCTGCCAAGAATTTTCATTTCGGTGCATCCCTACTGCATAAAACATTTCAGATAAAAACTATATTTTAATTTCAATACAGGCTAAATTTATGTGTGTTTGCTTGTTTGGATTAGTTAAAATGCAGTGCTAATTTGACATGTAAATTAGCCAATATACCGATGTTATTGCAAGTTCAGTATGGTGATAATTATCACACAAGTGCGTCATAGAGCGTGTGTTTTCTGAATAAGTGCTGGTCTCTGGAACAGACACTTATGTTCCTTTCTAAATTCCACTTATGACATCCTCCCTCAAAAACTGCGCTGAACAGACGAGTGTGTGTTTGTGTGACTCTATTGTCCAGTTACTGGCAGAACTTTGTTTCTCAAAGATTCTTTCTTTCTTTCTGTCTTTCTTTCGTTTTGTTTTTCTCTCTGTCTCAGTGGTATAAATCTCTCACACTAGAGTCTCTTGGGGTCTGACGGCACCTTTAGTCCTTGAGAGAGTGTGTGAGAGTCTCTGTGAGATTGCGTGTGTGTGAGGGGCAAACCGTTTTTGCTCTCTCTCTCTCTCTCTCTCTCTCTCTCTCTCTCTCTCTCTGTGTCGCTGAGCATGATGGGTAGGGGTCGCATGTGGCATCGCCTCAAGGTTGTCCTGCGTGACTGTATCCAGAACTCAGAGGATGTTAGAATTGATTGTCCATTTACGATGTTTTCCAAGTCGTTTCATCCTTTTCTTTGCTAGTTTTTTTAAATGAATGAATAATTAACTCAAAATACAATTGTATTTTATCAGTAAACATTGATATATGATACAATGAATGTACTATATTTAATTAATCAGCATATCATAATTCATTTACACAATTGAATTGCTTTGAAACCTACTATTTATGCGTTTGGCAGACACTTTTATCCCAATCCGAGCTGCACAATGTGTGTGCTCTCTTTGATTGTGCATTTAAAGGGTTTCGTTTCTTTGTGCTTGAGGCTTTCAGCACAGCATATGCTGACATGATACAAACGCGGTCAAATATGCAAGATGAATGTGTTTTAATGTGAAGAAATCTCTCCAATCTGTTCGCTTCTGTGTTTGTGAAGAGCAGGCCACAATTTCTTTTCACAAAAACAGATGAATGTGAATTGACATGTGGCAGAACCTAAGGCTGCTCTCTCTCTTTTCTGTGGATTGGCATTTCTCTCTGTCAGTATAATTGATCGTGAACTGTTGCTTGTCAGGCGTTTGGGAAGTTTAGTGCATGTGAGTCAAAAACAGACAGTCCACAAGTCTGTGCTATTCTATATGTTTTCTAAAGTCATATAATAGAAATATCCTCAACTAGAGATCAACGTGTTACTGTGGTGTTTATCAGCACTTTATTTTAATGGCCCCTATTTTGCTTTATCAGATATTTTACCTCCCATGTAGTGTGTAATTTAACTGTTTGTGAATGTAAAAGGTCTGCAAAGTTTCAAAGATCAAAGTCCAGGATGAATAGAGTCTCCCAAAAGAAAGAACCGGTTCTGAAATGCAGAAAGAAGTCATCAGTAATTGCAGTCTCACTGCACAAACCTACTTAGGTTTGTAACAAATTTGCATAATGCCAGTCTATGGTCTTCATTTGCTGCCAGCGAACAACTTTGACTTTGTAGCTGAGACTGGAAGAGTTATTTTGTGTTGTCGACATGTCGAGAAGAAGCTGTTTTCTGTGCTGCCAAATCAAATCCACTTTGTATGCATTTCAAAAGGATGAGGATTTGGGCTCGATTTCGGTAAAACTGACGCCATTGTTACAGTTCGTATCACTGTTTATGAAGTGCTGAGGAAGTCTTTGGAGCTGAAATCTAGATATGGTAATGGGCAAAAACTACCCAAACACTGGGTTGTTACGTCTGACTCAGGATCTGGGTAACATAAAAACTACTCAAACACTGGGTTGTTACGTCTGACCCAGGAGCTGAGTAACACAAAAACTACCCAAACACTGGGTTGTTACATCTGACCCAGGAGCTGAGTAACACAAAAACTACCCAAACACTAGGTTGTTACGTCTGACCCAGGAGCTGAGTAACACAAAATCTACCCAAACACTGGGTTGTTACGTCTGACCCAGAATCTGGGTAACACAAAAACTACCCAAACACTGGGTTGTTACGTCTGACCCAGGATCTGGGTAACAAAAAAATTACCCAAACACTGGGTTGTTACGTCTGACCCAGGATCTGGGTAACACAAAAACTACCCAAACACTGGGTTGTTACGTCTGACCCAGGATCTGGGTAACACAAAATCTACCCAAACACTGGGTTGTTACGTCTGACCCAGTAGCTGAGTAACACAAAATCTACCCAAACACTGGGTTGTTACGTCTGACCAAGGAGCTGAGTAACACAAAATCTACCCAAACACTGGGTTGTTACGTCTGACTCAGGATCTGGGTAACACAAAAACTACCCAAACACTGGGTTGTTACATCTGACCCAGGAGCTGAGTAACACAAACCCAAACACTGGGTTGTTACATCTGACCCAGGAGCTGAGTAACACAAACCCAAACACTGGGTTGTTACATATGACCCAGGATCTGGGTAACACAAAATCTACCCAAATACTGGGTTGTTACGTCTGACCCAGGAGCTGAGTAACACAAACCCAAACACTGGGTTGTTACATCTGACCCAGGAGCTGAGTAACACAAAAACTACCCAAACACTAGGTTGTTACGTCTGACCCAGGAGCTGAGTAACACAAAATCTACCCAAACACTGGGTTGTTACGTCTGACCCAGAATCTGGGTAACACAAAAACTACCCAAACACTGGGTTGTTACGTCTGACCCAGGATCTGGGTAACAAAAAAATTACCCAAACACTGGGTTGTTACGTCTGACCCAGGATCTGGGTAACACAAAAACTACCCAAACACTGGGTTGTTACGTCTGACCCAGGATCTGGGTAACACAAAATCTACCCAAACACTGGGTTGTTACGTCTGACCCAGGATCTGGGTAACACAAAATCTACCCAAACACTGGGTTGTTACGTCTGACCCAGTAGCTGAGTAACACAAAATCTACCCAAACACTGGGTTGTTACGTCTGACCAAGGAGCTGAGTAACACAAAATCTACCCAAACACTGGGTTGTTACGTCTGACTCAGGATCTGGGTAACACAAAAACTACCCAAACACTGGGTTGTTACATCTGACCCAGGAGCTGAGTAACACAAACCCAAACACTGGGTTGTTACATCTGACCCAGGAGCTGAGTAACACAAACCCAAACACTGGGTTGTTACATATGACCCAGGATCTGGGTAACACAAAATCTACCCAAATACTGGGTTGTTACGTCTGACCCAGGAGCTGAGTAACACAAACCCAAACACTGGGTTGTTACATCTGACCCAGGAGCTGAGTAACACAAAAACTACCCAAACACTAGGTTGTTACGTCTGACCCAGGAGCTGAGTAACACAAAATCTACCCAAACACTGGGTTGTTACGTCTGACCCAGAATCTGGGTAACACAAAATCTACCCAAACACTGGGTTGTTACGTCTGACCCAGGATCTGGGTAACACAAAATCTACCCAAACACTGGGTTGTTACGTCTGACCCAGTAGCTGAGTAACACAAAATCTACCCAAACACTGGGTTGTTACGTCTGACCAAGGAGCTGAGTAACACAAAATCTACCCAAACACTGGGTTGTTACGTCTGACTCAGGATCTGGGTAACACAAAAACTACCCAAACACTGGGTTGTTACATCTGACCCAGGAGCTGAGTAACACAAACCCAAACACTGGGTTGTTACATCTGACCCAGGAGCTGAGTAACACAAACCCAAACACTGGGTTGTTACATATGACCCAGGATCTGGGTAACACAAAATCTACCCAAATACTGGGTTGTTACGTCTGACCCAGGAGCTGAGTAACACAAACCCAAACACTGGGTTGTTACGTCTGACCCAGGAGCTGAGTAACACAAAATCTACCCAAACACTGGGTTGTTACGCCCAAAAAAAAAGACCCGAAAGCTCAACCCAGGATTTGGGTAGAAAAAAATCCTCCTCCTCATAAGACCTTCTGTAGGCCAAATTTGAAGGCAGCAGCGCAGGGACCAGTATATGGGAAACTTGTGTTTTTGTAATTTTTACTAGTTATTGTTTTTATTTTATTTGTCAGTATAGTTTTTATAATAACGTTTCTAAAAGTGAACTATATATCCCTGGTTGCAGTGTATCTTCCTTATTCTCTGTGACCATAATAAACATGACAACATCCCAAGAATTATGAAATCCTCCGAAGCGAGGATAAAATGTTACCATGGCCACATTTTAGTGGTGCACTGATAAACTACCACTACAGTGATGTTTTTGGGGCTGATCTTCAATCACTAGAATTGACATTCTAATGAAAAGTCACCTGGAAGGGGGTGTTGATGGTGATTCGTTCCTCTATTATTTTTTAAAAGTTAAATTAGTCATATTTCAATGCCCAATTTAAATCTACAAAATTTGCTTAAATTCTCAAATAAACAGTAGTTTGTCTTGCTTCTCGATTCCTGTAATTCCACGTTTATTTGGGAATTTCTAAAACGAGGTTTTGAAATATGACTCTTTCTAACTAACCACTAAAAGTAGAGGACTGTATTACACTGGCAGTTACAGTAAGCAGATGCATTTGTGTTATGGAGATGATAATTGCTCTAGAATACATGACGGCTGCATTTTCGACATAACAGCATGGATATTATTAGTGTCAGGCTCAGACGCCGTGACCTCGGACCGCCCACAGTCTGTTTACTGACCGCCTGATGCATGCTGCACATAGAAATGACAAGCGCTGACTGAAATGTCAGTCGGGGAGCACAGCACCTCGTTGTATAAGCGAGCAGTTCATGACCAGATCTGTAATGTGCACCAGACATAAAGCCGTAGCACTGTTGATGATAACTTCATCACGTAATGTTTACCACAGAGAGGGCATAGAGGAATAAAATCATGATGCAGCATCAATAAAACACTCAGAAATGCCAACACACATTATTGCTAATTTTGCACTAGTCTACTTGTTAACCCTTTCCCCGCCAGCGTTTTTGATCATTTTCGTAAAATTTTCATGGCCCACAGAATATTTTGTTGTTGTTACATCCTGCGTGAGTCTATGGGTTTAGGCGGACGCAACAAAATAATAAAAGTTTTAAAGAGCACTGCAATATATATCAAAAGAAAGAACAAAGCCTCTGCCTTTAAACAAAAACACCCTATCTTCATGCATCATTTTTATCAACATATAAATGTGGGTAAGTTTCATAAAAAAAGCAACATTTTGAACAAAAAGCTGAGAAAATCAGTTTTCGCTTAAGATTAGGCTACATCCAGATCTGATTCAGAGCGATGATCCTAACACAGATGGATTAGATGGAGTCCATCAACACCTCCAATGCTTCACAGTCCTGTAGCTCGTCCTGGGTCGACATTTCATTCAGTAACATCAGGCAGCTTTGATTTATATTCTGTTTAATGTTGGTGACCGCATTATTTTATATGCTATCACTTGTTTCTGCATCTTCGCATGTGTTTTGATCAGGAGATTCTGTACTCTTAGGCCTAGATGCTACATTGCATAGACTCGACTCATGTGAACAAAAGAGATAACGCAGCGCAATCTGACTTCAAACAAAGGAGAGAACGGCGCACACTTCGACTTCACAAGCTGAAATCTCCGGTTTCACCGTCTACACGACAACGCTGTAACCGGAGTTTCTAAAAAACTTCACCCTGGCTGGAGTTTTCAAAAAAGTCCGGTTTCAGTAACCGCGTTTGCGTGTGGACGAACAGCCAAACCGCGTAGAAAAAGCTGCGGTTTTGAAAATACCCGTGTTCGTGTGGATAGGGCCTCAGTCTCTTTCAGAAGATGCATAATAGCGCCCCCTACCGTATAACAGTGAAAACACTGAAAGCCAGAAAATTCCAAGTATAGGTCTCTGCAGGATAGTAACAGGAGTTACCAGATCAGTGGGCGAGGCCATAAACAGAGGGCCGTTTTCCACTGCGTTACCGGATTTGCCCACGTCACAGTGTGGGTAGGGTTTAGGGGTGGGATCTGGGGAAGGGGATCATTTTCATTTCGTGATTTATAAACACCCATCAGTTTGAAAACACCCACACATTTAGAAACGCCCACTTTTGTTCGGCAGAGACCCAAATTCTGACATTGGTGGGAAAACATTTTCTCACAAATGACGGAGATTTCTGTCAATGGCGGGGAAAGAGTTAAGCTATGATTGCGATGGACAGATTTTGTTTACATTTTGTAACACCTTTTGAAAACGATTGTGTGAGTTACATTCCTCAGTAAATGTTATTAATAGGAATAAATAAATAAAAAATGCAAGGGATATGGTAGTTTATGGATATAATAAAATATAACATAACATAACAACATAACATAACATGACATAATATAACGACATGACATAATATAACAATATAATATAATATATATTCTTTGAAAGAGAAATTAATGCTTTTATTCAGCAAGTATGCATTAAATTGATCAAAAGTGACAGTAAAGACAATAATGTTAAAAGACATATAATGTTACAATATGAAAGTTTTACTGTATCTTTGATCAAATAAATGCAGGCCTAATTATATTATATTTATTATATTATATTATATTATATTATATTATATTAATTATATTATATTATATTATATTATATTATATTATATTATATTATATTATATTATATTATATTATTATATTATATTATATTATATTATATTATATTATATTATATTATATTAATTATATTAATTATATTAATTATATTATATTATATTATATTAATTATATATTATATTATATTATATTATATTATATTATATTATATTATATTATATTATATTATATTATATTATATTATATTTATTATTTTATATGAATTATATTATATTAATTATATTATATTATTATATATTTATTATATTATATTTATTATATTATATTAATTATATTAATTATATTAATTATATTATTTATATTATATTATATTATATTATATTATATTATATTATATTATATTATATTATATTATATTATATTATATTATATTATATTATATTATATTATATTATATTATATTATATTATATTATATTATATTAATTATATTATATTATATTATATTATATTATATTATATTATATTATATTAATTATATTATATTAATTATATTATTAGTGTCCAGATTTTACAGTAGAACATCTGCATCTATGTTATGTTATGTTATGTTATGTTATGTTATGTTATGTTATGTTATGTTATGTTATGTTATGTTATGTTATGTTATGTTATGTTATGTTATGTTATGTTATGTTGTGTTGTGTTGTGTTGTGTTGTGTTGTGTTGTGTTGTGTTGTGTTGTGTTGTGTTGTGTTGTGTTTGTTGAGTTGTGTTGTGTTTGTTGTGTTGTGTTTGTTGTGTTGTGTTGTGTTGTGTTGTGTTGTGTTGTGTTGTGTTGTGTTTGTTGTGTTGTGTTGTGTTGTGTTTGTTGTGTTGTGTTGTGTTGTGTTTGTTGTGTTGTGTTGTGTTGTGTTGTGTTTTGTTGTGTTGTGTTGTGTTGTGTTTGTTGTGTTTTGTTGTGTTTGTTGTGTTTGTTGTGTTGTGTTGTGTTGTGTTGTGTGTTATCCATATCCAGATTTTACAGTATAGCATTCACACAATTTCGAAACCTGTTTCGGGGTTTGCGTTCTCTAGCCGCCGGGCGCTGTTGCTGTGTGGATGAGCGGCCGGAACGCAGTGAGAGTTTTCTATTATGATTGAAAATGGTGTTGTGTAAGTGACCCCAAAGTTAATAACTAATGATCATTTACAATGGAAATTAATCAAAAAATGCTTGCTGAACAATAACTTTTTTCTAGAGCTGATGTACAGCCAAAACTATCTCTTTTCCATTCATTTCATATTATCACTGTAAAGCTGCTATGAAACTATCTATATTGTAAAAAGCGCTGTATAAATGAAGGTGACTTGACTTGAGCTGTGTGGACTGTAAAATGTTTTGTCTTTATCTTAGTCTTTTGTATCTGTTTGAAGCTTGATGGCATCTAATCACCATGAACTGTCATTATATGGCAAGAGAAATTCTTGAGAATTTCTTGTAACCGTTCTTGAGAAATTTGAAATGACACAAGGTTGAGTAAATGATGGATGAACCATAGCTTTAATTTTAGGATATTATGTGTATGTAGTGCGTTTGGTAAATTTGAAGTGAGTTTGGCCCCATTAACAGAGCAGATCCCCTGCTATTCAGCCTCGGCTTCTGTCTGCGTTTCTCCAGCCTCATCACCATACGTGTGTGTGTGTGTGTGTGTGTGTGTATGTGTGTTGGCAGCTGGACTCTGGGTTCGAGTCATTCATCACGTTCAGAAGGAAGATGAGGGGGGGGGGGGGGGGGGGGGGGCTGCTGCTGTGTGATTTGTCGTGATGTTGAGGGTGTGTCTGTTTTCTCTCTGTCTCTCGCTGTGGGATCTCATAGTGTCGGCTTCACAGCTGCTGAGTTACTCATAAAGAAGCACTTCAGCTTTCACACACATCACAATGCAGGCCCTTAGAGACAATGTGTGTGTGTTTCTCAACTAGTTGTAGTTTGGGGATAAAAAATTTCTGGAAAATGTCTGAAATTAGCTAAATCTGACCAAATCTTCTTTGAAAAAGGGAAAAGTTGCTGTTTTGTAGTTTTATAAGCAGGTCTGGGTTATTTTAATATTATTTATAGTATGTATTAATATTTAATGGCTTTTATTTTAATATTTTCAGTTTAATTTAAATTAGCTTTTTTCATTTTTATCATTATTTTTTAAATATTTATTTTTATTTCTATTCATGGAAGCTTGTTTCCACCATAGAATAAATACATAAAAAAGGTAATTGCGACTTTTTATCTCACAATTCTGACTTTTTTTTCCAGAATTGATATAAAAAAAGTGTTTATATAAAGTTGCAATTGTGAGGTATAAAGTCAGAATTTTGGAATTATTAAACATATTAATATGTTTTATTCTGTGGCGGAAAAAGCTTCCATACTTTAGCTTTCATTTATTTTATTTCCGTTTTAGTTTTAGTTGTACTTCAAATTAACCCTAATTTCAGTTTTATTTCAATTAATGAAAAAAATAAAACTTGAATACACTGAACAAAATTATAAACGCAACACGTTTGTTTTTTCCCCCATTTTTCATGAGCTGAACTCTAAGATCTAAGACTTTTTCTATGTACACAAAAGGCCTATTTCGCTCAAATATTGTTCACAAATCTGTCTAAATCTGTGTTAGTGAGCACTTCTCCTTTGCTGAGATAATCCATCCACCTCACAGGTGTGGCATATCAAGATGCTGATTAGACAGCATGATTATTGCTCAGGTGTGCCTTAGGCTGGCTACAATAAAAGGCCACTCTAAAATGTGCAGTTTTACTGTATTGGGGGGTCCAGGGGGGTCCGAAAACCAGTCAGTATCTGGTGTGTACCTGTTGGTCATCTCCTCTTCAATGGCCGTGCGAAGTTGCTGGATATTGGCAGGAACTGGAACACGCTGTCGTATACGCCGCTCCAGTGCATCCCAAACATGCTCAATGGGTGACATGTCTGGTGAGTATAAGAACCATACAAGCCAAGACTGGCCATACAAGAACTGGGATGTTTTCAGCTTCCAGGAATTGTGTACAGATCCTTGCAACATCGGGTCGTGCATTATCATGCTGCAACATGAGGTGATGGTCGTGGATGAATGGCACAACAATGGGCCTCAGGATCTCGTAACGGTATCTCTGTGCATTCAAAATGCCATCAATAAAATGCACCTGTCCATAACATACGTCTGCCCATACCAGGGCCGTGCACAGGGGGGTGGCCCGGACCGATTCCGCCAAACCGCTCCCGCGTTTTCCCGCTCGTTCCCCAGCGTCACTCAGAGTCTGTGCGCGGAAAACTGGAAAGCGGAGACAACAGTTCCAGAATGTCGTCGTATTAACAGTATGCGTTACAATCCGCGGAATTAGTAATTTGGTAGTTTGTTTTTTAATTCCTGTCTGTATTATTTTCCTCTTGTACAAAATACACGTTCTTGGAAGAGAATTATAATTCTTGTCTAATCAAATTTTTCTACCCGATCTGATCTAATATAAATAACACCAACTTTGCTGTTGATGGCACATTTTGTAGAATATAGGCCTTCATATAATAGCCCATAAACTGTTACAGAATGTATAAATTGATATAATTCTTATTACTATTTATTTATATTTTAAAGTGTCATTAATGTAGAATACAAAAAATATTCTAATTCTAATTTTATTTTGACAATTTAGTAGAATAATTGAATAACTGATAACAGAAAAATCTGAATCCCATTAAAAGATAATCATCTGAAAGGTATTTTTTTAATGACTTATGTACAAGCATATCAATATTTACTTATTTAATTGTCCATATTTTAATTGAAGATATGTCATTATAAAAAATTTAAAAACACATAATAGATTTTGTCTTCACTCATTAGGTTTTAATGAAAGTGAAGATGCCTGAAATGTACATCTAAATCATAAAAATTTTAAATAATAGCCCCGTTAATTATAATAAGTATTACGTTTAAAAACAATAACACCAGTAACAACATGCCACTGCCACTGGCTGAGTCATCTTACCCCAAGAGTCTAATTTTATCTTTTTACTTCAAAATAAAAGCTATAACATTTACTCCACAAAACCAAAAACATTGTGTCCACAAATCTCTCATTAACAAATGACACAAAAACTTTGATATTCAACATAATACAATGTCATATATCTCTATTTTCGATAGACATAAAATTTAGATCAAAACTGTTTTGACTGACTAGTAAGAGTAAAGGCCTTTGCACACTGAGTCCGAAATTTTCGCATGCGTTTTTTCGTATTCGTGATCCGAAAAATTAGTCACATACAGAGACCTTGCATACTGAGTCCGATGCGTATTAATGAATGCGTTATGAAAAAAAACGCAAAACAACACAAAATGCCGTCTTCCACCTCCTTATCAAGGAGCTGCGGATTATCCAGACCGATTCAAAGTTGAATGTCAGTGGCTCTGTTTGATGCTTTGCTAGCGATACTGGAGCCACATATTAAAAAGAAGACCACCAATTACCAATTCTGAACAGAGACTGGCAGTATATCTAGGATCCGCGCGCGCACACACACACAAGGTTTACAGGGAGTTGGTGTGCTATAATTATAGCTGTGATATTGTAGTATTTTTGATACAATAATATTTGTATATATAAGTGTAGGTATCTGAGGAGCACTGGCGATTCATTCACCAGCATTGCCAGCAGTTTTAGGTTGGGCATCGCCTGTAGATGGGAAAAACGGATGCGAAAAACGCAGAAAATCGAACCTGTTCCGATTTTTTTTTTGACGGACGAAAGTTTCGGAGGTAGTGTGCAAGCGTGATTGACATAACGTGAGGTCGAATTTATTTTTTGACGTGCGAAAATTTTGCATGCGAATTTCGGACTCAGTGTGCAAAGGCCTTAAGATGGATAATTTGTAAGGACAAGCACCCAATCCTCGCCCCCAATGCCACCCCACCCCAGTGCCCCTTTATTTTGGTTTGGGCCACTGCCCCTCAAAATGTCTGTGCATGGCCCTGGCCCATACCATAACCACAACGCCACCATGGGCCACTTGATCCACAACGTAACATCAGCAAACCACTCACCCACACAACGCCATACACGCTGTCTGCCACCTGCCCTGTAGAGTGAAAACCAGGATTCATCTGTGAAGAGAACACCTCTCCAAAGTGCCAGACGCCATCGAATGTGAACATTTGCCCACTCAAATCGGTTACGACGACGAACTGCAGTCTGGTCGAGACCCCGAAGAGGACGACGAGCATGCAGATGAGCTTCCCTGAGACGGTTTCTGACAGTTTGTGCAGAAATTCTTTGGCTATGCAAACCGATTGTTGCAGCAGCTGTCCGGGTGGCCGGTCTCAGACGATCTTGGAGGTGAAAATGCTGGATGTGGGGTCCTGGGCTGGTGTGGTTACACATGATCTGTTGGATGTACTGCCAAATTCTCTGAAACACCTTTGGAGACGGCTTATGGTCGAGAAATGAACATTCAATTCACGGGCAACAGCTCTGGTGGACATTCCTGCAGTCAGCATGCCAATTGCACGCTCCCTCAAAACTTGCGACATCTGTGGCATTGTGCTGTGTGATAAAACTGCACATTTTCGAGTGGCGTTTTATTGTGGCCAGCCTAAGGCACACCTTCATGCTGTCTAATCAGCATCTTATGCCACACCTGTGAGGTGGCAAAGGAGAAGTGCTCACTAACACGGATTAAGACCGATTTGTTAACAATATTTGAGAGAAATAGGCCTTTTGTGTACATAGAAAAAGTCTTAGATCTTTGAGTTCAACACATGAAAAACGGGGACAAAAACAAAAGTGTTGCATTTATAATTTTGGTCAGGGTAGTTTTAGACAGTAAAAAATGGTTTATCAGTTAAAGGAATAACGCAAACTTTTATTCTTATGTGGAAGATGTTGGGCTGAATGAGCACTCTTTTCAGTATAATAAGAGAAATGTAATACAGACTGTCAAGCTCCAAAAGTGATACATAATCACAATATCAGTAGTCAATATAGCTTGTGCACTGTATCTTCAGGAGTCTTATGAAAGCGTTATGTGAGGAGCAGACTCAAACAGACGGTAGCAATCAGCTCTTGACACTTCAGACATTTATATAAATTCATTTTATTCAGCGTATAGAAATTATGTAATATGTCTGCATTTGGCTTCACCAATGAGAGTGATTTCTAAGGCTCAGGGCAAGGAGAAGTAGCTTGTATGTCTTCCCCTTCAGCCGCCTTTTCACCATCCAATCAGCATCTGACCCATAAAATCAAGTCCCTCGCTAAATTTTTTTCTTGTTGTTTTCTTGTTTTTACCCAGACATAAATCGGCTTATGGAGGTAAAATAGGCTTTGAAAAGCATTTATGTTGACTTCAAGGTAAAATAGGGATTGATGATGCTCTTTTTCCTTTGATTTTCCAGTATCTAACAAGGCTAGTATTGCCAATAGCAGAAAAAGTACTATCATTCTATGGAAACATTTACAATTATGCATTTAGCTGATGCTTTTATCCAAAGCGACTTACAAAAGAGGAACAAAAGCAATTTGTCAAAGAGCCAACGATATCCGTAATGTTCAATGCCAGGTTTTATTAGACAACTAGGAGAAATGCAAAGAAGAAAAGTGTTTTTGTGAGTGTGTAAGTGCAAGACTCATTTTTGCATGGCAATTATAATTGCAGTATATTTGAAAGCACTCATTGCAAACAGATCAGACCATCACTAGTTAAAACAACACTTTGGATCAGTCGTTTTAAAGTGATGTTAGATATGTGCATGTATTTAAACACATGAAAGCGTGTGTCTGCTGTCTGTTAGTCTGCGCTGATGTGATATGCGTTATACCTGAATCTATCAGTCCCATGCACACAGTCCCTTGGACCTCACACTAAACAAGGACATTATGTACATCAACGCTGCTCAAGAAGAGCAAAGACGCTTCACATCCCCGCGTCTGTTGTTGATATGAATCTTCTCCATCCAGTGTTTGTTGACAGCTCAGCCATTCAGCCGCTCTGATTCAAAGCTTTATTTGAGTTTCTTCACATCTCGCTCACTTTAAAGGGATGTTCCGGGTTTAAAACAAGCTAAGCTGTAACAACAGCATCTGTGACATACTGTTGATTGCCAGAATTTTTTTTTTTAGACTCAAACAAACAAAAACTGTTTACAGGACTTATAATGGACGTCAATGGGGCAAGACGTACTGATGTTTCAAAGTGAACTGTTTATGTGGTATTTATTTTTAGTATTTATTTCCCAGAGAGTTAAGTCACGTCTTTTTGTGGTACTGTATTCTTCCTTTATTGTGAAAAATGCCAGGTTTTCCCGTTTAACATGGTGATGACAAGTTGAAGTATCAGATACTTTACACATTCAAGGTTAGTAAGGCAAGGCAAGGGAAGTTTATTTGTATAGCACATTTCATACACAGTGGCAATTCAGAGTGCTTTACACAGAAATAGAATTAAAATATTCGTAAGTGTCTTGCCTCAGTGTCTCTCATTACACAGTGAGTGCATTACTTCAGTACTTTTGATTTTGTTTTTCTGCGGATCAACATCTTCTATTGAACCATGAACATTCAGTGAAATACTGTAGGTTTTATCAGTCAATGACTGGTATAATTGTTGATTTATGTGCACTAAAGGTTTGGGGTTGGTAAGGTTCTTTTAATGTTTTTAAAATAAGCCTCCTCTGTTCACCAAGGCTGCATTTATTTAATCAAAAATACTGTAAAAACAGCAATGTTGTGAAAATGTTGGTGCTTTCAATCGATAAAAAAAGTAACTAATGAATTGCATTTTGAAACATCGTCGTGTGTGTGTCACATAGGCCTAATTTACGCTGCATGTCTTGATGCACAAGTCCGATTTGGTGACTATATTTGATTTTTTTACATCATCTTTTAAAAGCGACCCGTATCCGATAATTGCATTTACACTATACACTGGCGAAACAGCCTAAGACGTTCTGACCCGGAAAAGGAAGTAAAACGGCGCGACATGCAATGGACGCAATGGATGCAGACGAAATTATTATTCCAGACAATCTATAGGTCGTTTTGCAAGCACCTTATTACGACCTTTATTTACGTTTTAAACGTTTTTCATGTGCCCTCTAGCTGGCGTAAAAAATAATGCCAGTGTCGTGTTACGTCTGTTGTCATGAAGTTAGGTATGTCTGTCATTACCAATCAAAATGCATGTTCATTTAAATGCAATGTGTGGACATTTTATCACCATTTGTCATATTTCCGTTTAGCAAAAAATCTTTTTTTATTACAACTACACCCATTGCACCCCTAAACCTACCCAGTGATTTATAGTGCATATACACTTTGAGCACACGCGTTCCCTGGGATCGAACCCACGATTGCATGATTACATGATGTTGTATTTTGCAATGCTCTATCAATTGACCTATCGGTAAGCCCCTCCCCTCTAACGCAGATGAGCCAATAGCAGGTGAGTATCAGTTGCGCCGGGTCCGGAACTCGGACATCTTTAGGTGTCAGCGCCATAGAGAAACATTGGAAAATCCGAAGCTCTCATTGGTTTGATGGTGTTTATGCTACAAAAATGCTAAAATGTCGTGCCTGAGGTACTGTAACACTGATTCCAGGGATCCTGAGAGGATTTTCTGTTTGTCATGCTCTCGTTAAGTTACTATTAAAGTCCCTGCTAACATACAAACCTACTAACTAACTGTTCTCACGTCATGTAACAATGTAGGTCCAAAACACGAAGGTCTACATTTCAGTGCCTCTCCATATTAAACTGGTTATATGTAAATTAATTTAATTTTAGATATGTTTAAGGTCTACATTATCTGTCCTACTAAGGAGGACTCATATTTTGATGGGTATTATAGTCTACGGGTGGTGAAAGGGAGAGCTCGCACACAGTTTATCGGAGTTGTTTTGTAGATCATACAAAGTTTACCAGCTATTAACTGCACCCTCGAAAAGGCATACGGTCTGTGTATGTGTTTACTGTTAGTTGTATGAGTGTTTTTGTGTAATTTGCTGTGTATGTTAATGGTAATGCAACGGAGAGAGATAGTTTGTGAATGAGACGTTAGTGCGCACTTCTTATGCTTTGTTTGTTCAGCTCTTACGATGATTTTTTGGAGTTAATAACGATGCAATCAACTTGATAAACCACCAGAAAAGTCTGGCTATCATTCGGGATCAGACGGGATATACGCTACATTCTGTGTCCAAAAACATCTTGGGATAAGGTTTTCAGACTGACAGCTGTACATTGTAAGATCTAGCAACTCCGTTTGTTTGTCCGAGTTAGCAACAGTAACTAAGGGGGGTGGGGCTTAGCGACAGGTCAATTGAGCTACGCATCCCGAAATATGACGCAAATAAAAGGAAACAAAGCATTAAAGTGCCCTGTTGTTGATAGGGGCACAACTTTAGTAAACGCTCCTATGGGCCGTATTTCAGGGAAGTGACAAACGACCTATATAGGCGTATTGGTTGGAGGCATGTTGGATCTTTAAAGGTCAGAAAAAACATTGCCCTCGTAGTGATGTTTTATTAACAAATTTCGGGAGGAGCACGTTCAGATAATTAAACCTAATTAAACACTAGTGGATAAGAGGTGTATATATACTGCAGATTTACCTTCTTTCCGTTGACAGTTTTTAAGCATCCCTCCACCACCCCATCTCCTCACTTTGATTTAATAAACTATTATTAGACGTCAGCACAATCCATAATACCATGCAGTCTAGTTCTAGACTATATCTATCACGGTGGGGATACTCTGGGTTCGGGCCAAAATTCAGAGCCCTGAGCCCTCCGCGGACAGCACGCCAAATACGCATAATCTTTACTCTATTTAATTTTGATGTAAGTGTGAACTTGTGAAAGGTGGAGAAAAAAGAGGAGAGCCCTTGATCGCAATTCTTGTCCACCTAAGTTGACGTCATTCGCCTCCGTCCCTTATTCAATGACGTACGACTCGCTTTTACTGGGGAATATCCGATTTGACTGCTTACATGGCAGACGCAAATGCACGTATCCGAATCATATCGGATTTATTACCACACATGAGTGAGTCCTGAATCCGATCTGAGGATATCGGAATTCATGCGTTTTTTTTCCTGCTTACACGTTCACATGTCATATCCGATCTGTGCCACATGAGAGGGAAAAATCGGAATTGAGTCACTTGAACCCTGCAGTGTAAATAGTCAATAGTCAAGGACATTCACACACAGTGCGTTCTCTTTTGTCTTGTCGCGCTTGAATGGTTTAAAAGCATTTGCATGAATAAGAGCGTGATCATATAATGTAACGCTAGCCAAAGGATGACAGAAAAAAACGGAAGCTGTGTTAATTGCGTTAAAAATATTTTTTTTTAAAAATGCATACGTTAACGTGCTAATTTTGACAGTACTAGAAATGTTATTAAAATGTAACATGACTGTTTTCTATCTGATTATATTTTAAAATGCAGTTTATTCATGTGATGCAAGGCTCAATTTTCAGCATCATCAAGAAATGAAAAAAAAGTTTTTGTTGAAACTGATCTTTTTTTTCAGGAATCTTTGATGAATAGAAAGCTCAAAAGAACATAATTTATTTGAAATAGAAATCTTTTGCAACTAGGGTTGCGTTTCTGGAAATTTCCTAACTTTTCTGAAAGCTTAAAAAAAAAGAAAAATAAATTTTCAGCCTCTTTGCAACCCTATTTGCCTTTACTCTCACATTTGATCAATTTAATGCATCCTTGAATAAAAGTATTAATTTCTTTCTGGCCCCACATTTTTGAATATTAGTGTACATATCTGCTAGTTGGACATTTTTTATGTTTTATCTTCCTGTTTTTTCAAAAGCATTTTAATTTTACGAGGCAATATCAAAGTAAAACGCGAGATATCTGTTTTTTGTTTTGTTCAAAACTCCAAAATTGTAGTCGTCATGAAACTGCTGATTGTGTATCAAATGTGAATTAATTTCTCTTCATCTGCTGTCTAACATGAGTTAGCATAAAATGAAATAACATAAGATTAGCGAATAAAAATAGACATTTGTGAATTATTCAGAGTGTGACTAAACAGGTGCGAGTCAGACTTAGCAGACATCTACAGGGCCGATAAATCATTAATGAAAAATTAAATAAGCCATCCATAATTTATAAATGTGTTGGTAAGCAATTAATCATTTATAGTTGTTTGTAATGCTGATCATGTATCAGAGCGAAACCGACGCTTTTGAAAGGTTAAGACGAAAAGGATCTTGGAGGACGTCGACTCGGAGACCTTCTGCATTATTTTTTGGGGGTTTTTGTGCTCCAAGAATGTCTTGCCTCCTGAAGTACGAGGGCAAATGAGAAAGAGGAAAGAGGCTTTCATCAGGAAAGTTGTTTGGAGAGTTTTCTCCACAAGTGATCTGGGATTTGATCCGGCGTGTGCAGCTGCAGCCGCACCATTAAAGCCAGAGACAAAGTTGCACACACTTTGTAGTGTGCACTTTTAACCTCTCTCCTTCAAGGTAACTCAGATCTCAGAAGTGGGACTTTTACAAGTTATCAGAGGTTATCGAGCTTGTCCTTAAATCCCTCAGGCGGTACTGTGGTGTCTCTGATGTGTAACCTCCATTTCTCTCTGGCAGAAGAAACTCCAATTCTACAAGGCCACTGGAGCCCGACTCCTCTAAGCCTTCGCAGAGCATCGCAATTCAGAATCGCCGGCATTGCTCTAAAAATCCTCGGCAGTCTCTCCATCAAAAGCTCGCTGGCTTTATTTTTCGCTTCACTCTCGGCTGACCCATATCCTGTATATAGCAAACTCATGATGACGACGATAACCCGAGCCTTGAACCCGGTCCTTAGCTGACAGAATTGGGAAGTAGTCTGCAGAGATGATGAATGGACCAACGGCGTGAGAGTTTAGTGTAAAATTGTGAGATTTTTATCGGGATGTGGAGCCCGTTTGTGCCGCTGACCTCTGTATGTGTGTTTCTGATAGTATGAGTGAAATCCAAACACTTGATCTGGTTTTTAAAGGGGTCATATCATGGAAACCAGATTTCCTTGGTTCTATTGAGAGTAATATTAGAGTTCAATGCACTAAAGCTGTGATTCCCAGTGGTGCAACGTCATGGGGAGAGAAATCATATTTGACTTCAGTTGTTTATCCGTGTTTGCTGTGTGAATTGAATGGGATTAGGTTGTGTACAGCAAAGTAATACAAACATGGCACTTCTGTTGGGCGTGTTGCTTGAGGTTTGGTGAACAAAACACAACTTCATTATTTTTAGTGTGAAATCAAACTGCCTTGCTCTCCCGTAGGGCTAGGCAGATGAAGGAGCAGAGAGAGGTGGATCTTAATATCAGCTTTATTAATAAAAAACAAAAGGCAGCAGCTATTTACAGAAAATAAAAGTAGTGATAGATTCTATTTAAGTCAAGTCAACTTTATTTATATAGTGCTTTTAACAATGCAGATTGTTTCAAAGCAGCTTTACAGTGTTAAACAGCAAAATAATGCAACAGAATTTTATTCAGCCGTATAGCCATTCCGGAGAAAACGCTGATGTCATCAGTTCATTTCAATTATCATACAGTGACAGTGTGGGCTTTAGATCAGTAATTAGAGCAGTAATTTAGTTTATATGGTTAATTTAGTTTAATAATTCGATTTATTTGGATATTTAGTTGAAAAATGTAGAAAAATGTAGTGAAATACAGTGTCCCCAACTGAGCACGCCAAGCCAGAGGCACCAGTGGCAAGGAAACCAAAACCCCATCAGGAGACCTAATGGAGAAAAATAAACCTTGGGAGAAACCAGGCTCAGTCGGGGTGCCAGTTCTCCTCTGGCCAATCAACAAACAGCGTATGATTACTATTCTGGAAACTTTACAGGTCAGAGGTCATAATAGATCGGAATATTCGAAAGATCAGAGGCAGCAAGCCGGAGACGAGTTTATTGAGGATGACATGTCGATTTAACAATTATTAAATTGTAATATTCAAAAAATCGGAGTCATCGCGCCGGAGACAGGTTTATTGAGGATGCCGTGTCGACGAGGCAAATTCAGGGGAGTTTTCCCGGTTTCGGCTGACCTAGTTAATGCAGACTAATAATCATTTCATTGAAAAAGTGTTTTATGTGTATGCCATAGTAAAGAGATGTGTTTTTAGTCTAGATTTAAACTGACAGATTGTGTCTGCTTCCCGTACAATGCTAGGAAGACTGTTCCAGAGTTTAGGTGCTAAATAGGAAAAGGATCGACCGCCTGCAGTTGATTTCGATATTCTCGGTATTATCAACAGGCCAGAATTTTGAGACCGCAAAATGTTTTATTTACACTATGTAAAAACAGTATTTTCAATTCAATAAGTGTAACTAGTAGTTAGATGCTATTTATAGATACTATTTGCAGTTTTGTCAGGACCACTATCGTCAAAGATGATTGATTGACTATTAGCATATAGTTTGGATTGGCGGTTTGGTTCTGTTCTGCCCCCCCATAGTACTGATACTGATAGTACTGAAGGAGCTTATATATGCATGCGGTGATAGACATCATATTCCTATAGGTAGACGTGATCAGCTGACAGTCAGCTGATGCGAGTTTGACTAACGTGACCTGCCAGAACTGACGCTATATGCTTGATTGTTGTTGTATATTAAACGGTAAGCAATAATAACATAGAGTGTAAATGATTATATTTATAAAATTTACTAAATGAATGCCGCCTCATGGGACAATAAAGCCCTCCCTACCCCTAACCCTAACCACTTTATTATTTATTATTAAACAATTTATTTCCATTTTTCGAATATTTTCTTAATTTTTATTGAAAATAAATGCCTTTTCTGATCTGATTTGTGACAGGAAAAGGGAGTAGAGTGAGTAAATTTGGATTCGAACTCGGGTCGAGTTCCGTCAAAACGTTATGCTACGCGCCAATATATGATGGGCAGTATATCACTTATGTGACGTCACAATCATGAGCTGATTAGCATAAGACAGTTACATATCAAAGCATTAACTAATTTCACGTGCTAAAAAGTTGTTAATGTAAGTCTTAAAGTTACAGTAGCCAATATAGCCAGTTTAACACTTTGATGCATGACACCTACTACATGACACAAAAAGCATTTTTTAACCATTGAGCATGTGATGTGATATCCAAACAACCATGGGTGGTTGACCTTATTGGTAAGCCCCGCACCCTTAGTTACTGTTGCTAATTTGGACACACAAACTGTCTTACAATGACAATGGTGGTCCAGCTGTGAAATTACAGAGGGCCAAGCCAAAGCAAGTCAATGACAGGCGAATTTCAAGTGACAGGAAAACTGACCAATCACATCGTTCCTTTTAATGGGTGGGACTTGTTATCGCTAATATTATGACGCGTTCCGCCCGCTGTGAGGAACACGATCGAAAAAAAAACGCTGATAAAATAGCAAGTGCTATTCGCTATGGAAACCGCAAGCAACAACAACGAGGAGGACAACTTTGCAAATTTATTATTTCCGCCGTTTTCAAGATTAGGTTTGAAAGAAAACCTGGAGATCGGAAAAGGAAGACCTACACCAGAGCTTAATTTTGAGAAGAAAGCCAAAGCTGTTCATTTCAACCACAGCAATTATAAGCGGTACAACTGGATGACAGCGTCAATCAAGAAGCTAAAGCTTTACTGCTGGAATTGTTTGATGTTTGGGTAAATGTTTTAAAATCGAATACGTGACTGATTTTACTCTGGCCACCGCTGCCACTGTTTTATATGTTAAAGCTTTAGTTGAGAAAACAGTTATTTTGCAGAATTACTGGTCAGTCTGTAAATTTGAGTGACCATGCATGCACATTTGCTGTAATTCAGCATAATAATTAATTTTTTCCCCAAATCATACGTTTAATACGGTCTGTTTATATTACATATATTTAATCAGAGCCCGACTCAGTCTATTGATGTGATTTATTATCAACATGCGAAAGTATCTCACTAATGTGTGCTTTGGTCTGAGCGCTGTAATGATGCATCGGCTTACGTTACATTTTGTTTAATTTGATGGTTTTGTGGCCAGTTGTCACCATATTCCTTTGAAATAACACACTGATTGTGTGATGCAATTATTTGTAATGATGATTTGCATTGGGGGTTTTTTGTCATTACTATCACGCTCACTCTGATGTTTGCTTGTGGCATTTCTTGTCAAAGGCAACATGCAGTATTATAAAAGAGAACACTGTAAGCTGACTTTAAGGCTGATTTTAGGCTTAGTTTACCTTTTTCCCCTGAGAAAAAAGGGGGTGAGAGGGCCAAGGTCCAAGAGTCACAGTTCGCTATTGTTTAAAATAAATATGGTGGGTAACAAGATTAATTTGGAAGCGAGGGTTTACAGATCACAATACAAGGGGGAGAAGCCTCATGTTATGGTCGTCATGATCGCATCCAGGGTCAACACTGTTCATGTACCGCAGGGTAAGATTCAATTAATTCACATTTAACCAGTTTAATATGGAGAAGCACTGAAATGTAGACCTTCGTTTATGTGTTTTTGACCTACACTGTACATGACGTGAGAACCGTAAGCTATTTCGTTTTGTATGCTAGCAGGGACTCACTAACTTTAATCATAACTTAATGAGAGTATGACAACCATAAAATCCTCTCAGGATACCTGGAATCAGTGTTACAGTAGCCCAGACACATCGGTTTACCATTTTTGTAGCATAAGCACCATCAAACCGATGACAGCTTCGGATCTTCCCATGTTTCTCTATGGCACTGACACCTAAAGATGTCCGAGTTCCGGTCCAACTTATACTCAACTGCTATTGGCTCATCTGCGTTCAAGGAGAGGGGCTTACTGATATGTCAATTCTTTCTCTGTCCATTTTATACTGTATGTCAATGTATTTTTTTATTGAACATAATTTCTAAATTGGCCGACAAAAGAAGTGGCTAGTAGGCGACCTACTATGATCTACTATCAGCTTTTATTGCAGAATAGGGGCCAGATACTAAATGACAAATTATCATGAGAGCGCAATCCCATAAAAGCGTCAATGGGAGTGGAAAGTCCTGCTGACGATACACAAGTTAAAGAACACAGACGCAGCTGGATCATTTCCATAATGACCGACACAATCTACCAAGAGCAGCGCAAATTAGCGTCTCTGGTTTAAGACATGCTTTTTTTGGGCGGTAAATAATGCCACAAATACCAGTAAATTGACGAGCGTAAACCTTAGTAAATCACCTCGTAGTGCTGGGTGGTATGATCAAAAATTTATATCACTTATTTATCAAAATTATACCGGTTTCGTGGTATATGACGGGTTTTTTTTCCCATAAATGACCGGGTGTTAACCACATTTTCTACTGATTGAGAGAGGAAGTACTGCAGTAGATTGACTTAGAATGCAATGACACACGTAAGTTTAACACAGAAAGAATAAAGGCATAACGTTGGTTACTTTTGCCCATTCTTTTTTAATTTTCGGTCAACATCATTGTCTTCTGTGTGTCAGAATAATCTATCGTGTCATCGCAGTCGTGATCAGATCAGTGTCCTTATTTGCATTTATTTCATTTGAAGAAGACGTGATGAAATATGTCCGCATACACGCTGCTGGTTCATGTTTAGAGCACTAGAGTATATGAAATATGTCCATAAAAAACTTAAAAAAAATAAAACTGTCCACGCCTTTTCATTGCTAATTTTTCCCTGCGTGTCTCCTGACAGCCAAAAGAGGGTTTGTGTTGGCACAGGCACCAAGCGGTTAGTAAATCTTGCCCTAAATTTGTGATAATTGTAATAATTCATGCATTAAAGGTCCCATGGCATGGTTATTTAACATTAATATGAGTTCCCCTAGCCTGTATATGGTCCCCAACTGGATAGAAATTTTGATGGGTGTAAACCGAGTTCTGGCTGTCTTTCTCTGCCTTTGAGAAAATGAGAGCCCAGACGAGCTGATCTTGAATTTCCCTGTTATGACGTCATACCAGGAAAGGGTACCTCCCCTTCCTCTGCTTTGCCCGCCCAGAGAATGTGGAGAAAATGGATTCAGTTTATCAGTCGCAATGTCAGCACAGGCTTTACAAACAGCCTTACGATATAGATTCGACAGCACCACGACAAACAGTGAGTAACAGTCTTCATTAATGCCTGATCTGCGATCAGTGATTTCTGATGTGTAGCTAATCATTCAAGTTCACTCAGACTTTCTTTCTAGATCGTTTAATGATCGCCGTCTTGATGCCCTAAACGTAATGCATCAGTGAATCAAGCCAGTGACTAAAACAATCGTTTCTGTTAGTAGCATGAAACAAATCCGTTTTTTAAGTGATTAAACTATAGGGGTGTAACGGTACACGTATTCGTATTGAACCGTTTCGGTACAGGGCTTTGGTTCGGTGCGCGCGTGTACCGAGCGGTTATGAATGCAATCTTTAACAGTTAACAGTCGGCTTGTTTAAAGCGCAGAACACACTTCAATCCGAGTTCCCACACGAACATATTGAGTATTCAGTCCATTTTATCACGAAATTCAAACGATAAATATGCCGTTTTAACGCTCTATAATCAATGTGACGTGACTGAGAGACGCGTATCAGTTCAACTTCAAGCAGCAGCGCGAGTGAACGCGATCATCTCTTCTAAAGAATAAACATAAATTAATATCTTAAGGTATGTTGAGGATACATTACAACTTACTGAAACGTAGGCCTATGTGTAATCGCTCCATCTGTGTTTCAACCGCGGAAAGACAATAACACAGCTTGTAAACAATGTCATGTAGAATCACGTTTACCTCAGAAGTCATTCAGTGTCCACAGCTGTGAGTTCATTAGAGAGATTAACTCTTTCACTGAATACATGCACTATATTAGCCTATATATTCGTTATATTAGCCTATATATATTCATTATATACTACTTAGCCTGTTAGTGATGTCTTGTTTATTTAATGTTTGTTTAAATAATCCTGTCATGAAAATTACAGCCACTAAATGTTTATATTTCAACAACGAATTGGAGAAAAAAATTATAATAATTAGATTTAACTTTTAGTTATAACTGAATTCATTTAAGGACAGACACAATTTTTTTTTTCATTAAACCACTGTTGAATAAAAATTAATAAAAAGCAATTTTGTAAAACTGCTGTACCGAATCCGTACCGAACCGTGACTTCAAAACCGAGGTATGTACCGAACCGTCAGTTTTGTGTACCGTTACACCCCTATTAAACTACAGAGAGCGATCAAAGAGCACTCTCTTTATAATGTCCGGAGCTGTCAATCACACGTCGCGAGTGTATCTGCACACTTGCCCAAACTGCCGTTATAATGAATGGCGCTGTTATGCTGCACAAAGCTCTTACTGTATTCCTGTCGATGTCGTGTTCTGCTTTTCTGGTGAAAGCATTTTGTGAGAGAAAATGCGTTGCAATGAGGAGATCACTGCATTCACGCGATCAACAGACTGTCTGTGTACTCAATACTCATCACTGCAGCTTTTCATGTGATAGGAATAGATCATAAAATAATGCTATAATCCACACTTTGACGATTCGTTCATCTCGACGGCTGTAATGGTACATTACATGTGTTACAAAGTTCGTAGAATAAGGTGGAAGAAGACAGAGTCGACGTGACTGGGACTGTTTATTCAGAACTCTCAGCTACAAACAAGTTCGCGCTAACAGCACAGCGCTCTCAACAACTAGTCAGTCTCTCTCTCTCATGCATGCAGTGCCTCGCTAAACCACGCCCCCTCCGCAACATAATCTAACACTCATTTCAAATGCAAAGATGTCAGACAATCACAACAGTGGGCGTTTTCACTGAAGTCTCACAGCAGACACGCCCCTTGAAACAGGGCATTCAGCCAGAGGGGTAATAACAGTATAGAGAAAATGCCTTTTATTTCTAAATTATGAAATTTTTTGATGTAAAAATCATACCAACAATATAAGTACACCTCAGGAGCATTTTAAAATAATAGAAAAATGCCATGCCATGGGACCTTTAAAGGGTTAATTGTTAGGCTCAAAGAGAGGGTGGACTGAGTGACTAAACCGTAAAAAGTAGGTATCAAGGATAAAAACTACACTTTTTTTCTAAAACAAGTGTACAGCATGATCCCTTTAAAGGTTGATTTCAGCTCTAGTGAGTGTGTGTGTGTGTGTATGTCGTGTCGACACAGTGATGGATTTATCGAGGTGCTGCAGGCCTTATTAGTGTGGAATGTTTCTCCGAGTGTGTAAGTTCAAGAATGTGATTGACAGTAACTCAATAGGGGGTTTCTTTTCCAGAGCTCACGGCTTTGATCAGCGATGGCGCAGGAAAACTTGAGTTCTGTTCTCATCTCTGTCTCTCTCTCTCTCGCTGAATCCCAGTCATGCTTGTTATTGTGTCGTACCACAGTGTGTCCATCCGTGTGGAACTGTGTATGTGATGTTTAGTTGCCGGCATCCACTCGAGGGAAGCTCTTTCTGCTCTGGATTGGGGACATGTTACCACATGCACAAATGCTACACTGACAGGAGAGGAAGTCAGGGTGGAAATACTTCATCATCGTCCTCAAAACTCTGTCATGGAGCACGTTTACACACTCCGCTGCCCTTCAGACTCTATTCACAGTGAGTCACCTAGTTTGTCTGTTTTAATTCAGGCTGATCATCTTTTTACTCTGCATTCGGAGACTTACCACTTTGTTCCAATACCTAGTGAGCTGCCTACTGCCTAGTCAACATCCTAACTGATATATGAACTCATAAGTGAGTGATTTAGAAGACAGGCAACAACTCTATATGTTATACTAATAGCAAATGAAATGCCAACTTAAGTATGTGTAGGGGCCTAAGAAATCAATTAAAAAAAATCCAAATTCCGTTTTTTTTTTTTTTCTCCCAAATTCCTTTTTTTCCCGTTTTTTTTTTTTGGACTCCATTTTAATGGTTAAATTAAATTGTAGTCATCAAAGAGCACATCTAATTAATTGAAATCAAGAAACTTATACAATTTAACAACAATGTATTAAAAGTTGAACAAAAATAAAAACATTTAGGGCCCTGTAAAATACTTTTTTTTTTCCTTCTTAAATTCCAGTTTATTTTGCCCAAATATTTTTTTCTAGATTTAATTTTAATGGTTTAATTACATTTTAATAATAAAAAACTATGTCTAATTAATTGAATTCATAAAATAAAAAAAAATCCAGAAATTCTGTTGTGTATTTACATTTTCTGGCAATCAATGAAGGCATAAAACATAAATTTAATTGATCATTAATCTTATGAAATTAAACTTTTTTCAAACTAAGTGCTGCACAACGATTATTCCTTAAATTAAGTTTTAATAATAATTTATTATTATTATTATTTATATTAGTGCAAGTATTATTATTACATTGAGAAGTAGCTAAATTCTACTGTACAACAGTAATATATTTCTGTCACAATTTCTCCAAGTTGAACCAAACTTTTATTTTGACGGGTTGCCGTGAAGACCTTTGATTGTCTGTGTTTTTGTGCTATGATCATGATAGTTTTTCTCAAATGAATCAGTAAAATGCTGATGATGTGCTATTTTCACTTAGTATAAGTAGAATCTATTGCTATTTAAACTTAGTGTAAATAGCAATTATTGCTAAGAAAATATGCTATTTTCATTTAGTGTAAATAGAATTTATTGCAAATAGCTGCTGCCTAAAACATATTGCAGTGCTTTTGCATTCTCTCATGAATGTTGTGTATACTCGTGAAGAACAAAAGATTTGTGACCGAATGCAAAGATAATTTTCTTGAGAAATGCAAACATTTGCGAGTGAATGCACATTTTCAGGGGGTACCAACACTTTTGCGAGAGAATGCAAAAGCATTGGAATATATTTTTTTATGGATGCACGTTATATCAGCCACTATTCCAGGATAGTCTAATGTAGCCTATAAGATGCAGTAGACCAGCTTGCCATTTTTTAATGGGGTCATATAATGAAAAAAAAATTCCTTACCTTTCGGAAATTAAACAGTTTGATGTACTATCTAGAAAAGCTTGACCATCCGAACAGAGCATTTAAAGAAACTAAACTGCAAAAATTGCTTATTCATAGAAACTTTATTGACAGAAACGGTACAGAGTACAGAAACAAAAACACATGGATCAAAGCGAGATGGAAAATATTCATGAAAAGCTAAATTATGCGCAAGAAACCTTGACGGTTACACTTTATTTTAAGGTGTCCGTGTTACAGTGTAATTTAAGTACTGAGTAATAATAATTACGGAGTGTCTATTTACAAGTGCAAATAGTGTGCCTTGTTGGCAAGTGCTATTCGCACTAGCTCCGCCTAACAATGCCTGGTTGGGCCAAAGAAAATAAAAAAACCCAGTTCAAAACGTTTTCAGTGGTGTAGTCAGTAAAGTGTAAGGCTTAAGGATCTAAGTTTTGACACAAACGACCCAGGTTCGAATCCGCTTTTTGCAGAGCTCGCTCTTCTCCCTTTTCCTCATCTCATATCGGAAAGGCATTTACTTTCAATAAAAATTAAGACAATGTTCTAAAAGTGGAAATAAAGTGCCTAACGAAATGTTTAATAATAATAATAAAAGCATTTATTTGGTAGGGTTAGGGGTCAGTATAGGGAGGGATTTTATTGTCCCATTAAGGCGGCATCCATTTAATCATTTGAATAAATATAATAATTTACACTCTGTTATTATTGCATCCAGTTAATGTACATCAATACTGAGATGCAAACAGTATATCTGTCAAAATAAAGTATAAACTGCATGTAATACTATTTACACGTATTGCAAAGAACTGCTACTTTTACATGGTCTAAATAGAATATATCACTATTTTCACTTAGTAAATAGCCTCTATAGCTATTTGCGCTTAGTGTAAATATCATCTATCGCTAAGAAAATATGTTATTTTCACCGCTGCCAAATAATTAACTGCATGCACTTACTATACTGTAGGGTTAGGGTCAGATTTGGTTTAGGGTTAGTTTCATGTAATTATGCATAATTTATAGTGTATATGCAACATGTGTAACACGGACACTGTAAAATAAAGTGTTACCACCTTGACTAGCATTGCAAATGGACTTATAAGTGGGAATACAAATAACATGATAAAAAAATCTAGAAATGACCATTTTAATAATGTCTGGCTGTGTTTGCAGAAGCAGACGGGAGTATCAGTGGATGTTCTCAGTCTGTAATATTGATGGAAAAATGTAGGACTTATTCATTTGAGTCTGAGTTCAGCTGGGGTTTGCATACGACACTCAATCTTTCAGTAAGAGGAAGAGAGAGAGTGAAAAACTGCAGGAAAGAGTGAGAGTCCTTGCCACTGCGGAAAGATGTATTATATATGAAATATTATATAATAGAGGCGTGTATATAATAGATTAAGTAACACGCATACATATACATCATTGCATGCTGTCAAGTCAAACATTGAATGTGGCGATAAAATCTGCAGCACAGACATCTGACATAAATGCATCTACAGTAACTTTATCCCTTCCTAAAGAGAGTTTGATTGACAGGTGTCAAATGCATCATCCTCTTCCTCAGCGATTAGCAAATGCGCTTTGGCTGGTAATTTTATAAGGAACATAACATAATCTAAGGATATTCATTTGAATCTCGCTGACTTGAGCTAATCAAATCAAAGTGACGTAAACAGATTAGCATAGTTTTTGCCTTTAACTTTATTGGTCATAAATGTAACTATGTATTGAACATCCGAGTTCAAATCTCTGTTGTTGGGAGGGTAGGATGGCGAGAGTTTATTTCGGGCTAGATTTGTGATGTTCTGGTCTAATCTTGTATGTGTGTTTCTTGAATATTTCATATCTTTTAATATCACACAGATGAAAGTCAAATTTGTGATCCAAAACTCTCTGTGTGCTTTGGAAATTCAACTCCCTGGTTGGTTTGTTGATCAGATGTTGTGATACCAGCAGCCTAAATGCTTTTAAAGTTTAAATTAGTTTTAAAATGAGTATTCATGTAGTGGTGTGGTATTACGGGTATTGGAGACACACAAATCATGTTCTGGAAAGACCTTTGAGAGACTGATACCAGAATAGAGCCAACATTTTCCATTATTTCAGCCAAAATACCATAGTCACTACAGTTAATGTTCCTTAAAATCTGTAACAAATGAAACTTTCCAGGGGTCACACAGTAAGTGTGGTGGAGCTCAGTGGAGACTTTTTGTAATGTCTTTTCCCTGCGCATTACTTTTTTTTTTTTTTGGATCTTAAAGGGGCAGTACCTAGAACCTAGAACAATGAAAGTCAACAGGGTCAATTTGTTTTTGAACAAGATATTGTTGAAATATTCATCAGGATGTCGTCTTTTTATTCTGCAGAGGAAAGTAGGCCACACAAATTTGCATTATTGGGTGCACTATCACCAGTGTTGCCACAGTTACTTTGAAAAAGAAATCTGATTACTGATTTCTCCTTTAAAAAGTAACTTAGTTACTTTACAGATTACTTGATTTTAAAAGTAACTAGATTATAAGTTACTTTATTAGTTACATTCAGCAGTTGCCGCCCCAACATAGAAATGACAACCGTTTTTGCTCACACTCACTTTATTGGAAGTGCATTTTTAACAGTAACGTCAACAATGTATCCCCTGACATTTTAAGAAATTAAAAAATATTTTTCATAAAAAAATGTAATAAAGATAGTCTTTCTTGACTTCACGTAATATAAATACTCTCCCCGAGACGCAATAAGAAAGCAAAAATATATATTTTTTTATTTTTTACAAAGGAAAATGACTAAAATAGTAACTCACAGTGACTTGGATAAATGACTTTTAATCTGATTACTGGTTTGGAAATAGTAACGCGTTAGATTACTCGTTACTGGAAAAAAGTAGTCAGATTATCTTATTACTAAGTAACGCGTTACTGGCATCGCTGACTATCACTTTAAGAAGTATTTGAGTGCATATTTATTCTTTAAAAAAAAACATATTTCTTCATGCTTAAATTTTAATCTCTGCAGCAAAGGTGTACAACGTTTGACAATTTACCCACAATGCCATCTGTTTCTCATCATCTAGGTAACATTGAATGCTTTTGTTAAAATCTGAAGAGTGACATGCCACATTTACTGCGAAGTTCTTCTGCTCACTTCCATTCTCTGCATCTGTCATTGCTTTTGTTGAGCATTCGCTCATAATGCGCAGCCTGAAATGAGTTTTTCAGAGGAACGTTGAGCTTTGAAGCGCCGTGAGTTCAACGTCTGATGGAATGAGGGAGTTCATCTTTGTTTGTAATGATGTTCATGTTTTGAGAGTGTGAGTTGGTGGTGACAGCCGTTTTTGTTGTCTCAGATAATGAGGACGGAAAACAGCCCTCTGTCACAGCATCTTCTGTGTGTGTGTGTGTGTGTGTGTGTGTGTGTGTGTGTGTGTGTGTGTGTGTGTGTGTGTGTGTGTGTGTGTGTGTGTGTGTGTGTGTGTGTGTGTGTGTGTGTGTGTGTGTGTGTGTGTGTGTGTGTGTGTGTGTGTGTGTGTGTGTGTGTGTGTGTGTGTGTGTGTGTGTGTGTGTGTGTGTGTGTGTGTCTGTGTGTGTTTGTACACACTGCATCTGGTCCCAGTTTAAAACCGCAGTTACTAAATTACACTCTGTAGACTTTTCCAAAACACATGAACATTAAATACACACAGAAACACGGAGAGAGGCCGTTTTAATAGCTCCAGTGTCACTGTTTGCGTTTATCAGCCTCTATAATATCAATCATGAAACACAAGCAGAGCACAATTCTGTGTAAAACATTAAAAAAACTATTTGGATGTAAGGTTTCATATTAAAGCGCCCCAATTATGCTTTTTCAGATACTATACCTTCCATGTAGTGTGTAATATAGCTGTTTATGAATGTAAAAAAGTCTGCAAAGTTTCAAAGATCAAAGTACACAATAAATGGAGTCTCCCAAAGGAAAGATCCAATTCTGACCTCCTTGAGAGGACTTCATTGGCTGCCTGTGAACAACATGCCCCGCCCTCAAACACTGTAGTTGTAGCTGAGGCCCCGTCCACATGAAGCCAAAGCTTTCCCTATCCGATCTTTTTTTCCCCTCGTTTTAAGAAAAATCTGCGTATACACGAGAGCACCGAAACCGATTCAAAACGATGTAGTATACATGCCAGGCCAGTGTGTGGCGCTGTGATTCTGCCACAGAAATACATTAAAAACAGAGAAGAAGAGTTGTGGCCAGAAGGGGTACAGCAATGGTAGGAAAATCTCACAATAAAATAACAATAAATAAATGTGGTACTTACCAGATGTGTTTTATTAACGCCTACACCTACCCCAACCCTAAACCTACCCTTACAATAGTGCAAATACAGTAATTAAACGACGCAGTATTGATGTGAGCATGCCCAGTGGCCGTAGTTACATCCCTTTCTAGTCTTTCCCGCGCGGGATGTGGTGTGATGACATCACCGTTTCACAAAATATACAGATTAGCTGTGCACACAACATTTTGTCGACATTCTGTGCTGCCAAAGAAAATCCACATTGCATGAACTTCTAAAGGATGAGGACTCACGCTGGAATTGATACTGTAAAAACGACGCCAGCTAGAGCTGTCAAAAGTATCGACTTCCAAGTCGGTACTGAAATTTGAAAAATGTGGCGATACCAGTATTAATCACTCTAGCATTTTGAGTGCTGTTGATAGGATTCTAAATCACCTCTGATTGGCTACAATTATCAACGATATTCACGGGGCCTCCATGGATTGGACTTGTTTGTTCAGCACATCCCACAAAACTCCCTCAAATTCTTACGCTTGCCCATTTTTCCTGCTTCTAACACATCAACTTAGAGGACAAAATGTTCACTTGCTGCCTAATATATCCCACACACTAACAGGTGCCGTGATGAAGAGATAATCAGTGTTATTCACTTCACCTGTCATAATGTTATGCCTGATCGATGTATGTTGAGCGTGTGAACACAATGACCAATCAAAGGTGTTTAAGAATCTGTTCGACATAGTGCTCAAAATGTTAAAGGGAAATGCTGGTATCGTCACTTTTTTTTCCCAGTATCGACCGAAGTCGATTCTTTTGACAACAGCTTTACTGTTTGTATCACTGTTGAACAAGTGCTAAAGGGAAGCCTTCGGAGCTGAAATTGTGATATTTTGTTGCCGATACGGGCTGTAAGTGGTTGACCAATCACAACAGACTGAGCCATCTGACCAATTAGAGCAGAGTAGGCTCTCAGAAAGGAGGGGTTTAGAGAGACTGATTCCTTTACTGAGGCATTTCAGACTCTGTGAGAAAAGAGGCAATGTGTCTGCGTTATGTTCTGCTTTGGCCCTGTTTCTTTGTGTTTTGGTTCTGTCTTCCTTGTCTGCTAGTTTGACCTAGTTTCTCAGCTTCTCAGTTTGATTATTATTCCATTCACCTGTTGTCTCATTAATCATCTCATTATTTCCTATGTATTTATATTCTCTGTTCTGTTCAGTTCTTTGTCCTGTGCACATCAATGTTGAAGTATATTTATCTATTTCCCTGCCTGTTCTGAGAGTTTTTGGATTAAAGACATTTTGTATTATATTTTCCTGCTTAGCGCACGCACTTCTGAGCAACCACCCGTGACACAATGTACATTATGAGAAAATTTAAGTAATTTTGACCTTGGATGCATGTAAACCTATTGTAGGAGACTCCAAAACAAATTTAGGAGCATTTAAAATAGCATAATAGGGGTACTTTAAATTCAGTGTTAGAGCAGCTCTTACAAATAATGCTTGCGTTTCATGAACGAGACATTGGCTTCACACAAATACAGAAGACAGTTTTATTGTTGCTATTTTATAGCTCTGAAAACTTAATAAGAGTTCTCAATTGTGTTTCATTTAAGTATCAACTTTGCCTAAGATGTTTCTCTTAAAATTGATTTCGAGGAACACAACTGAATCAATAGTTGTCTTGCTATAAAGTGAACGAGCGCGCTCTGACCATTTCAAGAATTTGATGAGAAATCATTTGAGTTCATGTTGAGATCTTTAATTGAGTTTTAATTGCAGACAGCAAATCAAATCAGTTTGAGACATTGACATCTGAGAAGAAGGAGATTAAAGATAAAGTCTGAATTTGTTCTCCCTTTAATCTCAGTGCTCTCTAGGTGATACTCTTGAAGATATCTCATTTCTTATGTTATTTTTCTATTCCTATGAGGACAATCGCAGAATGAATACAAGACAGCTTTACTTTCAGAATGAATGTTTTTAGCGTGCTTCTGTCCCAGATGTTCTTTTGGGAGCAAAATGTCTCAAAAGCATCTCCAGGGGTTAGATAAATTGAAAAATACTCTTTTTTGAGGACATCTTCAAAAGAAAAAACACTTTTGTTACGCTTACAGAAAAGTGTCACAGTTCAGTGATGGTGTCCAATAATCATTATCATGGTATGTTCGATGACCATATTCATATGCAGATGATTTTGTAAGGTACTTCAAAGTATACCATGGTATTTCCACCTATGTAAAAATATATTTATATATATGGTAAGAATGTGATAGATTTTTGTTAGAGTTAAAGGTGCAGTGTAGTATTTATGAGGATCTATTGACAGAAATGCAATATAATATACATAACTATGTTTTCAGTGGTGTATAAAGACCTTACATAATGAACCGTTATGTTTTATTACCTTAGAATGAGCCATTTCTATCTAAAAACACTGCAGGTCCCCTTACAGTGAAATCACCATTTTGTGCCACCATGTTTCTACAGTAGCCCTAAACGGTAGGGCTGGGCCGGTTACCGCATTACCGCAATACCGCGGTCACGTGACACCTACCCCGGGTCTGAGATTGTCACCGCCATCACCGAAGAAAAAAAAACAAAAAAAAACATTGGCCTGCACGTGTGCACGTTGTGTCTAATTCCATGGATTCATTGATTCTAATGACATGGATTGTGTCTAATGACGTGTGTCTTATATGGATTCAAGGTTTTCTAAACAAAACTTAATCAAAAGATGGAGCAAATCCGACCTTTCGCGAGTTGGGGAGCGCAATGTTCCATTATAACATTCAATTTGTACCTGTGTAATGTCTTTTAGCCTATAATTTGCATTTCATTTTACTAAAGCATAAAATACAGGCGCATAAGCAGGACGTGCACGTTTTAATTGCACACAATTCTCTCACATGGTTGCGCAGCCGACAATAGCGGGTAGGGAGATAGAAGTCATGAAAGCAGAAGAAGAACGCATGGGTTTGCGTCGACCGCTGGTGACCGATTTCTCCCATAGCTGGCGAAAAAAAAAAAAAAAACACGGCTTCAGAAAGAACAAACTGAGCTGGACCTGCCTTAGTACTGGTAAGTTTTAACTCTCTTCCAACTCTGTTTGGGAAAGATTGACTACAAATAAGCTGTGCCTGCGAAATTTCATTCAATATAATCAATAAATAATCTATTGTGGGCAATTAAATATAAGTTGGCTATGT
>NC_137100.1:61422950-61552950 GCF_949357685.1 Gobio gobio | reverse complement strand
TATTTTTTATTTATTTAATAATCTAATGCTGTGTTCACACCGAACGTGAATTAAGCGCCATATTCGTTTCTATCGCGTGTAGTTGGACGCTTGAATTGCACACGCGTATAAAGAGCACGTTTGAAACTAAATGCCCCCGTTTATCACATCACTTCACCTCATGACAGCAGCAAGCAGGCTCCTGATTGGTTAACGTGGCGCGAACAGACGCCAAAGTTCCGATTTTTCAACTTGGGCTTCAGACGCGAATTCGCTTCAAACGCATGAATGCACAAAAAGCACCAAATAAAATCACTCACGCAAGACATTTAATTTGCCTCTTTCGAAAGGCAAATTTCGAGGAAATCGTGTCCATCACATCACGCTAAACACGTCTATCGCGCCGCTGGACCTCCAGATGTGCTTCAACGTGTCTTTACATTGACATCACTCGCTCCAGACGCTAAATTAGCGTTCGGTGTGAACGCAGCATTTCACTCATATTATTATTATTTATATTATGTTAATATATTTATATTAATATTAATAATAATAATAGTCCAATTAATGAAGCAGCTGTTGATACTGTATTGGGAAAAAAAACTAAGGCAACCATGTGCGATTGAGAGTTTCAAACTTACGCAGCGGGTTCATTGCCCCATAGACTCCCATTATGAATTCACACACTGTAAACACCGTCTCTGTTCATTTTTACAAACTCAGAGATTATTTTCTGTAGTGACTGACGGCGTGCCACAGATGCCATCGATAGAGGTTAAGTTGTGTTTAACCTGGAATATTCCTGCAGTACTGGACCGTTCACTGTTCATCAATAATACACTCACAAGCTCCGGAAGGTTAAGCTGATAAACGTGACCTCTCTCGCTCTCACTCATCGTGTTGGAAAGGTCCCAGCTTGGTCTTTAAGCCCCATTATTAAGAGAGTTAATCATCTGAACCAACACTGGACCCTTTGGCACCTGAGAGGTGAGACGATAGAAGAGGACTGGAGAACAGCCAGAGAGAGAGAGAGAAAGCCTTCAAAGGACGCATTCTGCACTTTTGGAGCATTCCCCCCCCCCCCCCCCCCTCCTTATAATGTTAGTCAAGGTTTCTTATTCCATAATTCAGTTTTCCATGACGATTTTCCATCCTGCATCTGACCTTTACAGCATGCGCTCTCTGCATTTGAGCTGGATGTGAAATTGTGCTGTTTACATGAACAAGAGGGATTTTATCTACAAAACAACTCATCCGTCCATCAATTCAGACATTTGTTTGTCTTTATTCTTTCATTGTTTGTTCAGATGTTCATTTATTCATTCGTTACTTTGTTAGTTCATACGGTACAGTATGTTCGTTCTTTTGTGTTCCTTCATTTGTTGTTGATTCATTCGTTTATTTGTGGTTCTGTTCATTTGTCTGTGCTCTTTGATTCATAAGTTTGTTGATTGATTCATAATCCATTCATTCATATGTTCACTTATTTTTCATTCGTTCATTATTTTACAGTTTTTCTCAGTCGCTTTGGTACATTTCTCGAATCATCCTCGACATTTGCAAAACAGTAAGTGCATTTCTCAAAACAATTCGTACAAATAGCAAAACACCATGGATTACCTGCAAAAGCCAGTCTCTTGCTCAAAATCCTTAGTTCATCTCTCAAAAGTAAATATCTGTGTCAATGAACATGTCAGTGCCATCAGAATGACAAGTCCTTGTGTCATTGTGTACGGATAAGACAGTCAAATTGCTTAGTCATGTTGTCAATATAACAGTGTACTCTGGAGGGATGTTCTGACTATGGCTAAAGTTTTGATGAAAATTATTGTAAATTGTTGGTTACACCTTAGTGTATGTGTGAGTTTGATTGTAAGAGACTGGACAAGATTCACATTTACGCTTTTACTGTTTGTTCTGTAATTTGTTGACAGACCATGTCATTGCGATACAGAGAGAAAAAGACAGCACTGCATAGCACAAAGGAAAAAAAACTGAAAAACAAAAGAAAGTAGAATAGAAATATGAACGTCTAACGGAAATGTATAAAAATATGCTTGACATATTATGACAACTTGTTCAACCATTTTGCATGTAAAGACTTATGCTATGAACTAATGCCTTAATGTTGTGGGGGGTGAGACTATTCAACAGAGACCCATTATAATACATTTTGATCAACATGACATAAGCAACTGATAATGTAGGAAACAGCAGAAAATTGTACATAATCATTTGCATGGATGTACCAAAGCATTTGCAACTTGTTCAAAGAAATGAGAAACTGCTTTTTTGATGTGCACAAGTGACACAATGATGTGAAGATTGAACAGGTAGTTTTGAGAATTTGAATTCTGATCTGGGAAATGTACCAAAGCGACTGAGAAAAACTGTAATAGATCAGTCATTTGTTTTGTAATCTGTCATCCATTCATATTTTCCTTGATTTTTGTTTATTCTGTCATTCATTTATTTGATTCTCATTTTTGATTCACATTTGTTCTTCATTTATTCAGTCAAGCTCATTTGTTCATTAATCATTCATTTGTCTATTTTTGTGTTCTTTGATTCATAAGTTTGTTGATTGATTCATCATCCATTCATTCATATGTTCACTTATTTTTAATTTGTTCATTCTTTCATTAGTTTGTTCATGTGTTCATTTATTCATTCATGATGGTTCTTTTGTCTGTTGATTAATTGGTTCATGTTCAATTGTTCATTCGTCAGTTTATTTGTTAATTTGTTTATTTGCGTTGTCTTTCATTCATTTGACCTTTACATGCTTTACATGCTTTACGTTAAGGTCGGGAGAATAAATTTGATTCTCTGATGCATCGCGATTCTCTCTTCAACAATTCTGAATTGATTCAGAAAACGAATCAGTGAATCTGCGCTGTAAGAAACATGTTTTGCTTGACAATGAGCGGTTTCACCTGCTGGTGTTTCAGCTTTTTCCCCATAAAAATGCTCCACAAAGGCACGATTTATGTTGTTTGGAAGTATACATTTGATACACAAAACTCATCGGATGTCTGCTTTGCGTGAGTTCGCTCTGAAGGTATATGGCTGTGCATGTAAGCGGTTAAATGCACTTGCTTATCCGAATGCTTTGATGCCAAATGAATGTAAATACAGTCCGTTATATCTTCAGGACAGGACTAAACATCTGATATTTTTGTGCACTAGTGTAAATGCAGCCAATTAGACCTTCCGTGTCTGTGATGTCATCAGTAATAACCAAACTGCAATAATCCTGAGAAAAATCCCTCGCTTCCCTTCTCTGGAGACTTAAAGGTAGGGTAGGCAATTTCAGAGAGGCTAGCAATAGCAAGCTAGCTTTGAAAGCATAAGATCCCACCGTCCCTTCAGAGCGTCCCCAAAGCCACGTCTCCTCCAAAACACATGATGTACACAGCCAGAGCAGAGTCTGCAAAGCGTCACGAGAGACGGCGTTAAGTTAACTCATGTCTAAAAGCATAATAATGAATGAAAACAAAGAGCACTGGCTTGTACCACCTGACTGCTGCAGATTTATTTTGCCATTGATAGTGTTACGCATAGAAACGCATAAATCTGAGTCTGAGGACGTGAACGCCACGGGTTGCCATCTTGTAATTATGGTTATGACAGGATTTTGGTTCAGGAGGAACTGTAAGGCGGCTGCTGTTTGTTTGCGGTGCTCAGTGACTGAGTACAGGCGCTTTCGACAGGCAAAACCAAACTGAAACACAGGGGTATAAATACACAGGGCTAACCAGGGACAGGTGAAAGATATTAAGTAACTATGGTAACAAATCAGGGTAACTATATAACAACTAACAAGGTAGGCAATGAAAAGAAAGGAAACAGGAACTAAACACAGGAAGACAGAACACAGGAACAATGAAAACAAGTCGAGTCAATTTAACAAGACAGGAGAACACAGGCCGAGATCATGACAGTATAAAATTATTTGTTGAATAATACAAAGAGGAAGTTAAAGCCGGAGCAAGAACAATCTTTGCTGAGGTTTGTTGGTGGCCATGATGTTGTGACCCTCCTCCCCACAGGGTTTGTTTTTCCAGCTCGCTCCGTTAGTGGTGAAGGAGTTGTCTGAAGCCCTATTCAGACGGTAATTGTTTCTCGTGGGATCGGAAGGTATTGTCATCATTTACAGGGGCTAGTCAGTGATTTCATTGCCGTCCGTCTCCCACCACCCGCGTAAAAATCCCCAGCCGAATTATCTACTGTTTTAGACAAACACCAAGGTCGTGTGGTAATTTAATTGCTGTCCGAATCCACATCTCTGAGTTTTCAAGAACAAATCACTTCAAAATTCACTGTTTATATCCTTTTTGACCACTGCAGAGCACCGTGCGGTTGCGCTTGCTGTAATTTGGATGCATTTCTAGACTTGTATTTCTTTAAATGCTGGCAAGTATTTACAAGAGCAATATATTTCATCACCGCTCAAAAAAGAAAAAGAACAAAAGCATGTAAACATTTGAATTGGGCTGTTATTTACGGCAGCATTTATTCTTATTATACTAAGCATATGACATTTTATTTATAGCATACAATCATGTTACGGACCACGTGAGCAGCGCGTTCCCGATGACAAAACTCTCCCCTCCACTGTAAATAAATCACCATCTGAATGCACAAGTTTTAGGTTTTATCACTGAGGTGGCGTTCACAATCTGCAGTTGTTTTTACGGACTTCCATGTGAGAAACGGCGCATGACATACGCCACGACCAAACGTTAGCAATTGGTTATGGCAGATCCAGAGCTGCTCGGCCATGGAAACCCATTCCATGAAGCTCTACACACTGTTATTGAGCTAATCGGAAGGCCACACAAAGTTTGGAGGTCTGTAGCTATTGACTCTGCAGAAAGTTGGTGACTTCTGCACACTGTGACCCTCAGCATGTGCTGACCCCACGTGGCTGAGTTGATGTTGTTCCCAATTGCTTCCACTTTGTTATAACACTTATATAAGCGCCTGCATGCCTAGTGCTTGATTTTATACACCTGTGGCCATGGAAGTGTTTGGAACACATGAATTCAATGATTTGGAGGGGTGTCCCAATACTTTTGGCAATATAGTGTATATTATAAAATAATATTTTAAAATATATAATAATTCAAAAATTATGTATAATGATATAATTAATTTTATTTAAGTAATTTATTAAAATTCATCACATAACCTCACACAAAAAAGTCGGTAAACTCATTAAATAATAAGAAAAATAAATAATCAAGAATCGTTTTAGAATCTGATCATGATTCCCAGAATCGTGCCTAAAGATTCCCACCCCTACTTTAGGTGTATATAAGGCCTTTTGTTTGAAGAGTATCAGTTTTGTTTGTGTGTTTTTATAGAGTAAATAACACAAGGGCACAGATCCTGTTTGTGCGTATAAGATTAATCAGGGATTTGAATAAATGAATCATCTCAGCAGTTCATTTGTATCATGATAACATTTGCAAACACAACACAGACCCGAACAAAACAGACCCGTCATTAGACCATGGCTGTGCCGTGACCCGTTAATGGAAGGTAATGTACCCTACAGAGTGTTAATTTGGGGTGAAACGAACTGTGTGTGTGTGTGTGTGACAGTCAGATAAGAGTTATGAGCTGGACTGCGAGCCATCGGACGGGTCAGTGGGCATCTAATGGAGCCATTCTATAATAATCCGACACTTGTGTGATGTCTTCTGTGTGTGTGTGTGTGTTAGTGTAATGGTAGTATCCGGTATATGTATTGATGACTCCAGGGATCGATATGTCCTGGGTTACGATCCATCCATTATGTGCACATGTGTGCCTGTGCTGTTGGAAATTTCTGCATTTGTGCTCTAAGTGAAATTGTGCTATAGACATGAACTGATTGAAGTGATTTAGGCCTATATTTTACAAAAAACTCATATGTACATCAATTCAATCATTTGTTTGTTCATTTATTCATTCATTACTTTGTTAGATCTTATGTTCATTCTTTTATCTGTTCATTAATTCAGTCTTGTCTTTGTTCTTTGATTCATTGGTGTGTGTTGATTCATTCATTCACTCATGTTGATTCATTAGTTTATTACTATTTATTCCACCATTTGTTCATTTATTTGATCATATATTCATTTGTTCATTCATTATTTTAACTCATAAGCTTGTTCTTTGGTCTGTTCCTTCATTTGTTCAGTCGTGTTTGTTTGTTCATTCATTAGTGTTGTTCTGTTCACTTGTCTGTGTTCTTTGATTCATTAGTGTGTTGATTCATCCATTCGTTCATATGTCCGTAGATTTTTGTTCATTATTTTATTAGTTTGTTTCATTTATTCCACCATTTGTTCATGCATTACTTTAATTCATGATGGTTCTTTTGTCTCGTCCTTCATTTATTCAGTCATGTTCATTAGTTCATTCATGTTCTATTCACTTGTCTGTTCTTTGATTCATTAGCTTGTAGATTGATTCATCCATTCATTTACATGCAAATTGATTTGTGTTGATTCTTTCATTAGTTTGTTCATTTATTCTCTTCATTTGTATGTTCTTACATTCATTGATTTTTGTTCATTCACATGTTCATTAATTAGTTCGTTCACTTGTTTAATTCTTCTTTAAATCATGTTTGTCATTTGTTCATTCAGTCGTTTATTTGCTGTTCTGTTCACTTTTCTATTTCTGTGTCCTTTAATTCATTAGCTTGCTGACTGATTCATTCTTGTTCATTTATTTCTGTCCATTCATTCGTTAGATCATTTGTTCATACATTCATTAGTTTGTTCATTTATTTGTTCATCTGTTCATTTCTTAATTCGTGTTCATTAAGTTTTGTTCATTGATTAGTTCATTCATCCATTCTTGTTTATTGATTTGGTCATAAATTCATAAATTATTTGTTTTATTCATGACATGTTTGTTCTTTTGTCTGTTCCTTCATTTATTCAGTCATGATCATTTGTTCATTCCTTAGTTTATTCGTCTGTTCTTTCATTCATTAGTTTGTTGATTAATTCAAGTGTTAGTGTTCATTGATTTTTGTTGATTCATCCAATCTTGTTTGTTTGTTAATTTATCTGTTTATTCATCTATTCATGTATTCATTCTTGCCTTAATTCATCCAGTTGTTCATTAATTAATTCATTATTTTGTTAATAGATTTGTTCGCTTGTTAGTCACATTCATGTGCTTGCTTATTCAATAGTTTGTCCATTCATATGCTAATTATGAATGTTCACTCATTTGTTCATTCATCCGTTCATCTATGTTCATTAGTTCATAGGCATGTTTAATTGTTTGTCCGTTTATTTATCCATTTGTTCCTTCCCTCAGAGCAAAGAGGACGAATGATAGAGAGATCTCAGAATGTCATGTTTATTTGAACTTGGAGGCTAAAAATAACCAGCAGTTACTCCATTAACCAGGGATCAGTTCAAGACAACCGTGAGATTCTGTTTCATAATGAGAGCCAAAAACAGTCCAGCACCAGATTCAGTGTGTGAAGCCTGTCCGGACCCCGAACACGCTCGGCAGACGGGAATTATACGAGGCTCTGAGGAAACTGACATTTGTGAATAAATTGGCGTAATGGGAGTTTCTGTTGCAGAAGTTTATTCTGTGATATTGAGAGATGTGTTATTGATTCTAAAACTAGTGTATACTCAATGCATACAGTGCTTGGTTATATATACCCATACAAAAGTGTGGGGTCGGAAAGTATTTCCTTTTTATGTTTTTGAAAGAAGGCTCACCAAGGCTGCTTTTATTTGGTCAAAAATACAGTAAAAACTGTAATATTGTGAAATATTATTACAATTTAAAATAACTGTATTCTAGTTGAATATAGTTTAAAATGTAATTTATTCCTGTGATTCAAAGCTGAATTTTCTGCATCATGACTCCAGTCTTCAGTGTCACATGATCCTTCAGAAATCATTCTAATCTGATGATTTCTGATTATTATCAAGTGTGCTGCTTCATATTTTGTGGAGAGCGTGCTACATTTTTTTAAAGGATTGTTTGATGAATAGAATGTTTACCAGAACAACAGTTATTTGAAATAGAAATCTTTTGTAATATCTTTTGATCAATATTGCAGTATTTATCATAAATGATTTATCTGTGCACATCATTATTTTTTTAATTCATGTGCGCTCGTAATATTTAATCAAAATAACTTCCTCTCCCTCTTGCAACTCATCTATTGTCTTCTCTGATGGCGTGTTTCCTGACGTGAGGGCGGGGCAACCCATGAGATCCACCAATAGCAAACCACAACCATTCAATCAATTCCCCATTGACAAAATCGGGGCCCTCATTTTTTTCTTGTTCGAGAAACCTTCTCACATGGATGTACATCACAATAGGGAAGAAAAGACTTTAAGGTTCACCTTGTCTGTGTTTTTTCCCCCAGGTGACGATGACTTCCTGTTGGGGTTGGGTGAGCTGCCAGAGACCTTCCCTAGCGACCCGCCTGAGCCTCTCCCTCACTTCCTGCTGGAGCCGGAGGACGCTTACATCGTCAAGAACAAGGCTGTCAATCTCTTCTGCATGGCCACGCCCGCCGCACAGATCTACTTCAAATGCAACGGCGAGTGGGTCCATCAGAGAGAGCACACCATAGAGGAGCGGGTGGACGAGACGTCGGGTCAGTCACACACACACTTCATTTACCATCACTCTCGTTTATGGGTCGGAAACATTATGGCCTTTTCTGAGGTGCAATAAAAACGTGATAGCTCTGGTTTATTCATGGTTTCCATTGCTAAAGGTGCTGCTAGAGAGATAGATAACCCCCTCCCTGACACATACGGGTTTGTGTATTATTTATGTTATGTTATCAGAGCTCTCTATGAAGGCTTCTTTTATATGACTGCTGTGGACACTGAGATTAAGTCTAGTCACCAAAAACTATGGCCAGAGTCACAACCTAGATGATTGACCGTCATTGAATGTCAAATAAACAGATTGTTTTAAAGCAGCTTCATGGTGATAAACAGGAAAATAGGTGTTAATGTTGCAAAATTCATCAATTATGAAAGAAATCAGCTGTAAAGCAGCTCAATAGAAGACAATAGTTGTATTATTCAGCTCAATTTAGTTAAATGTTGATCAGTTCAATAACAGATTTAATGTTGCAGAAGTCATCAAGTATGAAACCAATTCAATTCATCTACAGTATAAAGTGGCTCTACAGAAGACAAAAGTGTCATTATTCAGTTCAGTATAGTTTACTGTTCGTTCAATTCAGTTCAATAACAGTGTCAATGTTGCAAAGTTATTGAATTCTGTTTGCATCATTGATCATTATTTTCCTGTTCATCTCTGTGACGCTGCGATCTGTATTAAAGTGCTTTCGAAATAACGGTGACTTGACTTCACATTATTCAGTTCAAATGTTGTTCTCTTACAACAGTGGCTGTAACTTATGGAATATGAATTGTCTTTTAAACAGAAGATGTAAAAGAAACAATATTGCATGTAAATTAATTCGATACATAATAAGATATTCACTCTCAGTGCTGGGTAGTAACTGATTACATGTAATCTGGATTGCGGAATTAGATTCCAAAAATTACGTACTAATTAGATTATATTACTCAAAAAAGCAGCGTCAAGTGGTTCCACGCGACAACATTGAGTAATTTTTACAAATAACAATTTAGTTACTTGAACAAAAGAAAGCCAAGTAAAGCTGACACAATTTCTTTAAGTAAATACTAACCATTTGAATTTGTCACTGTTACATAATATTTATATATGCAGTTTACTTAATAATGTTATGTTAAATTTATAAAAGTTTATGATGTTAGGTGAACACATTTATCGATTTAATTTACCTTATTAAATTAACTACTTGCTCTACAAGTGTAAGTGGAAAACTATCAAATAACAACAAGCATATTTTTAGAAACAAAATGCAAAAATAACTTAATTGAGGTCAGGAAGTCCTTCCAATAAATGTGTTGAGTGCCCACAGCCAAAACACACCACTCTTCTGCATAATGTTAACCACAAAATTACAGAAACTCCTCTAAATGTCCAACATAACTGAACATTAAACACTTACGTAAACTAACAACATCTTTCCCTTTACAGAAAAACACATAAAATAACACTTTAATCCCTAAATTTACTCTCCTAATGCAGTCCCTTGCAAAGCGTGCTGGGAATTACAGATCCACTGCCCAGTTTGTTCGTTTCACTCAGCAATGTTAAGTTGACCGAACAAACACTTATTAAGTAAAGCTGATAATACTCATTTTTAGTAGGAACAACTCAGTAAATTTAAGTTCATTTAGTTACATTAAGTAACGTGAACAAGAATGATTTGAGTGCAACTAACAACAGTGAAAGTTTTTTTGGAGTGCAGTTACTTTTCTATTGATTACGTGATGACAGTATATTATTCAAAATGCATTGATTCTACTATTTTTCTATATCTTAAATTTTCCTTTCTATGAAATTCTACTGCTTATATACGTTCAGAAGGTCTTCCAGGTTTGTGGAATTGCACACACAGCATTTGATCACTGGATTTACATAAATCATTTCACAAGCAGCATTTTCTCAACATTGCACATCTAATCAACCCCTGATTAATACATTAATTATTATTTGAATTATCAATCAGTGAGTCATTTAACCATGTATTGCTGTCTCTGGAAGACTTCTGTCTTTCAAACACATTAAAATGTGCAAATTCACATCATTTCATATTCACATGCAATGCAGGGATTCCCCAGCTTTTTTTGTCAATAATCTAAAAAGTAGTCAGAATATATTATGACAGTGTCTGGTGTCTTTTTTGTCACAGTCCAGTGACTAAAACAGTGTCACGTGACACTAGAAACAGCATGGGTTCAATTCCCAGGGAATGCATGAACTGATGATACTTACTTATTATTGGCACCCCTAGAAAATGTTATGAGCAAAATATCTCTGAAGTATATTCCCATTCATGTTTACGTTTTTTTAGCACACCAGGGTGACTATAGGAACATAAAACTGTCCAGCCATGACGTCCTGTTCCACAGGAGTGTAAATATGAGGAAACACAAAGACCAAATTCCCTTAATCATTCATCACAACGAGTAAAACCACTGAATATAGTTCTGATGTGAAGCAAAAGATTGTTGAGCTCCACAAAATAGAAAGAGATGTAAGAGCATTGAAAATCCCCATTTCCACAATCAGGGCAATAATTAATAAGTTCCAATCAACTAACAAATCTGCCTGGAAGAGGACGTGTGTCTATATCGTTTTAATGGCATGCGAGGAGGAGAGTTTGAATGGACAAAGACTCTTCAAGGATCACAAATGGAGAATTGCAGAGATTAGTTGAGTCTTAAGGTCAGAAAGCCAAAAAAAAAAAAAAAAATCAAACAACACCTAAATCACCACATGTTGTTTGGGAGGGTTTCCAGAAAAATCTTCTTGACACGACTGGAAATTCAAAAGGGTTCTGTGGTCAGATGACACTAAAAAAAATAGCTTTTTGGCAGCAAACCCACCAGACGAGTTTTGAGCAAACAAGGATAAAATCTTTAATGTTGTGGGTTGTGTGTTTGTTTTTTTCTGGAGGTCCTACACATCTTCAGATACATGGAATCATGGATTCTAGTGTTAGGGGACAACAGTTTAGGACCCAAGACCAGTTGTGAAGAATGAAGACCAAGAGTCAGGAGTGCAATTAATTGAAAAAATATTTACTGAAGATTAGTTTGCAGTTTCATCAGCAGAAGCCAGCTTCAAGTTTCACAAGGAGTTTGTAGGCCGCGCTCTCCCTCTACCTCGTTTCGTACATACAATTTCTCAACAGTTTTACTCTTTTCAAGGTCTAGCTACGTCATTACTGCAGGTTGAATGATTCTGATTGGCAAAGAGAAAATTGATAATCATAGTAAATTTCCACACATTGTCAGTTAATCAGATGCACGTCTCCATAGATCTCTTCTTGTTGCACTTGTTGATTATAAATGAAATTAGGATATATATATATATATACAACAGATAAAAAATCAAAACCTGACGACCCTTGGTTGGATCTTCCATTAGGACAACGATCCAAAACAAACATAAAAATCAAAACAAAAATGTGTCACTGAGCACAAAAATGAAGCTTCTGCCATGGCCGTCCCAGTCCCCTGACCTAAGCCCTATAGAAAATTAGTGAGTTGAAGAGAAGATCTGGGAATCAGAAGGATCTGGAGAGATTCTGTATGGAGGAAAGGTCTCTGATCTCTTGTCAGGTGTTCTCAAAACTCATCAGGCATTATAGAATAAGTCACAGAAAAGGATGGAAAAGGATGTTTCAATAATTGTGGCCAACATGAACTAGAGAAAAACGTTTATTTCATAATTTCCCCCCACTTTCAATTGACCTATCGGTAAGCCCCTCCCCTCGAACGCAGATGAGCCAATAGCAGTTGAGTATCAGTTGCGCTGGGACCGGAACTCGGACATCTTTAGGTTTCAGCGCCATAGAGAAACATTGGAAAATCCGAAGCTCTCATCGATTTGATGGTGTTTATGCTACAAAAATGCTAAAATGTCGTGCCTGAGGTACTGTAACACTGATTCCAGGGATCCTGAGAGGATTTTCTGTTTGTCATTCTCTCATTAAGTTACGATTAAAGTCCCTGCTAACATACAAACCGAAATAACTAACTGTTCTCACGTCATGTAACACTGTAGGTCAAAAACAGTGCCTCTCCATATTAAACTGGTTATATGTTAATTAATTTAATTTTAGATATGTTTAAGGTCTACATTATCTGTCCTACTAAGGAGGACTCTATTTTGATGGGTATTATAGTCTACGGGTAACGTAGTGAAAGGGAGAGCTCGCACACAGTTTATCGGAGTTGTTTTGCAGATACAAAGTTTACCAGTTATTAAACTGCACCCTCGAAAAGGCATACGGTCTGTGTATATGTTTGTTTACTGTTAGTTGTTTGAGTGTTTTTGTGTAATTTGCTGTGTGTGTTAATGGTAATGCAACGGAGAGAGCTAGTTTGTGAATGAGATGTTAGTGCGCACTTCTTCTGCTTTGTTTGTTCAGCTCTTACGATGATTTTTTGGAGTGAAAAAGGACATAATAAACTTGATAAACCATCAGTAAAGTTTGGCCATCATTCGGACGGGATAAACGCAACATTCTGTGTCCAAAAATATCTTAGGATAAGGTTTTCACACCGACAGCTGTCATTGTAAGATATAGCAACTCTGTTTGTTTGTCCGAGTTAGCAACAGTAACTAAGGGGGGCGGGGCTTACCGATAGGTCAATTGTTTTATTTCTATGATAGAATTTTGTGAAAGATTTTTGAATGAAAGATCAAAAGAATAAACAAAGCAGATTTATTTTTACAGCCGCCTCTGTTCATATTTACCAAGGGTGCCAATATTAGTGGAGGGCACTGTAAACCTTCAATGCGATGTAAGTCATTTTAGATAAAAGCATTTGCCAAATGCATAAATGTCTTTTCGCACACTGTTTGAACAGAATACAAAGTAAAAGGCAGGAACAGTCTGTGATCCAAGTCCACTTTTGGTGATATTCAAAAGCTAATATGCTACAATTCATAGTTGAAAGGTAAAGGTAGAAGCAATTTTCTTCCCACTTTCAAATGTTTTAAAGGGCACCTATTATGCAAAATTCACTTTTACATGGTGTTTGAACATAAATGTGTGTTTGCAGTGGTTGTACACAACCACCCTATAATGATAACACCCAGTGTTTTATTTTTTTAATCCCCATAAATCATAAGCAGTGTCTCAGAATGAGCTGTTTGCAGATTTGGGCAAAGTGTCGTCACTCTGCACAGGCCCCTCCCACGACTGTTGACGGACACTGCGGTTTCAGCATAGAGCCGCCCTGAGTGAGCTGTACACAGTCCGCTACTGTATCGACGCCGGAGCAGGTTTTGGTTAGTTTATGTCTGCGCAAATCCTTTCACTCCAGACTGCTTTGTGAACGTGGGGCTATACCAGGCAGGCTTTGCTAAAAAAGTTAAAGCTCAAGGATGGACCAGTACCAACTTTTCGTGATCCGGCTCACAGTCTCCGGAGCGATACTGGTCACGGCAGTAATGAAAGGGAGAGCACGCACTTTATATTCGTAAAACAACTCTGATGAACTGTAATAAAGTTGACCAGTTTATTAAGCACCCCCTGAAAAGGTCTGTTCATATTTGTTTACTGTTAGTTGTAAGGAGTGTGTTTGTGTAATTCGCTGTGTGTGCTGATGATAATGCAAGGGAGAGAGAGAGAGAGAGAGTTTATGTATAAGACTTTAATGCGCACTGTTTTATTCAGCTCGTACATTGTTTTTGTGGGGTAAAACAGATGCTTCATCTTTTGTATAAAGTACAATAACCTTCATAAAACATACTGGATAAAAGCAAGATGACATATAAGGTATAACCGTAATTTAACTAAATTATACCTGTTCTATCTCCATGCATCATTTTGTTCTCTGGCTCTGTAGGCATTATTGTCTGACTCCGGTTCGAACTGAACACTGCTAGTGACAGTTTCTGTTCTGGCATTTTCATTCCGTGAGATGAGATTGTCCTGACACTGGAGCATGAGCTCTTGAAGCTTATTTGCATTTAAAGGGATACATACAAAAGCAAAACATTTTTGCTTGCCCCCCAAAAAGTGGCAATTTTAGCATGTTGTAAACCATAGACTGTAAAAAAAATATGGACACGGTGTCCGTGACGTCACCCAGAGCCGGCCCAAGGCATAAGCGAACTAAGCGGCTGCTTAGGGCCCCCCAAGAGCACATAAAATGACTTTTTGCTGTATGTTATTTCATGACGATTGAAATCGCGAAATGGCCTTAAACAATTACTAAATAAACTGCAAAATGTTAAGTTTTCTAATATATGCACGGATTGATTCTGACAGCATTGCATGAGCTTGCGGCGCCATCGGCCAGACACTATTCGCTTGTTAGCAAGGGTTCAAAGTCCAAGTGCGAGAAAACGGCGCTAAAACGTAACATTACTCGTCAGTTGCCCGGTAACCTTTTTATGAATGGATGGATTTGAGAATGCTGTGGTTTAGTGTGAATATCTTGTCTGACGTGCTGCATGTTTTGTAAGGAGTACAGCATAGCTTCCAGTTTCTCAATAAATGTTTTTCTGCAAACTGCTATATTGTCCCCTTGGAATTATAAGTTGTGTAGCCTATATTTTGGAAGTTTTTATTTAGAAAATAAAACGGTTCTTTCTACACAGTTGAATGGAATGCAAATGTTTTTATTTTATTTCCGCCAAAATAAAAGCTCTGTTTAATGTTTGAAAGAAATCAACATTTCTTGTTTTTAAAAGAAGTCTCTTCTGCTCACCAAGGATGCATTTATTTGATCAAAAATACAGTAAAAACGGTAATATTGTGAAATATAATTATAATGTAAAACATCTGTTTTATATGTGAATATAGTAAAGTGTGATTTATTCCTGTGATCAAAGCTGAATTTATCATCATTACTCCAGTCTTCAGTGTCACATGATATGAGGATTTGATCCTCAAGAAACATTTCTGATTATTATCAATGGTGAAAACAGTTGTGTACAATATTTTTAGGATTTTTTGAAAGCTTTCTATTTCAGAGAAATGCTGTTCTTTTGAACCTCCTTTTCATCAAAGAATCCTGGGGAAAAGTGAGCATATTCTGCATAAGAGACTACTTTTTTAAGTACATATCCCAGTCTGAACTGTAGTACAGTAAGGCTTTGAATATTAACACCTGACCACTCCTGTGGGTTTGCTACTGGTACAATTAAAAACCGTATAAGGGTAAGACCATTACAGCCATACATGATGAAATCAACACAGCTACAACTACTAAAATTGATACTGGGTGTGCGAATTATCAAGAATTGACAGTAGTCAATCATATTGGTGGCACCGAGGGGCCCCAAAATAAAATTCTGCTTAGGGCCCCATAAGGATTTGGGCCGGCTCTGACGTCACCCATAGGATTCTGAAGAGCAGTTTTGAAGCGTAGGGTCGAGCTGGCCGTTGCCATCTTGGCAGCGTGTCATCGTGAGTCACTTATGAATAACAGAAAATGGGCAAAGAGGCGAGACGTGGGCGGAGCTGAGGTGACGCAATGACTAACAGACAGCAGACAAACAGCAATCCACCTGTCACTCAAAGTGGCCACGCCCTTAATTATACAGAATTTTAAGGCTTTATATAATGTAAACGAATGAGTTATAAAAAAATTCACCCCTGTCACAGTTGTCATTAAGAGCAAAATTAGATATATAAACCAAAACCACAATTTGTACCTGACGGTAAACATGCTTATTTTGCTGTAAAGTTGGGCATTTTAACATGGGGCTCAATGAGATTCTGCTCCCTTTTGGTGGATGAATTGCAGTTTAAGTCACTTCCGTATTGGCTTCAAGAGAAACTGCGGGAGGTTACCGCGTGTGTAAAACATGATCTGTGGGGTATTTTGAGTTAAAACTTCACAAACACACTCTGGGGACGTCAGAATCTAATTTTACATCTTGTAAAAAAAAAGGGCATAATCGGTGCCCTTTAAAGCTGCAGTCCGTAACTTTTTGCGCTCTAGCGGTTAATAAACAGAACTGCATGGCCGACCACATGACAGAGTGTGCAAACACTGACAAAACGCCATGTTCCTCACTAAATCAATGAGAAGGGTTTTTAGTCTAAATAAAGGGCTACAGGATTGTAAAAAGAATCGATGTGATAATTACTTATTTAATAATCAAATTTGAGTAATACAACGTGTCACCAACTCAACCTCAGATGCGTGCTCTTCAGAATGTGTGGACGCGCCTCCTCCTGAAACAACGCACTGAAAACGCCAACTAGACCCAGTAAATTCACAACGATGTATTACAATAGTGTTCTCTTTATAATGATATGTAACATGACAGTCCCAATCATAGTCATTATAAGTTGTGCATTGCTGTTGGAGCTGCATGCGCTGACGCTGATCACCGGCACGCTTCACTACTGCATTAATTCTTAACCAGCATCCTATATGAGATTAAAAAATCAGCTATAGATAGGCCCACACAAAATAAACACAATATTACAACTTACATTTGCACAAAGCAAAAGGCTGCGAATTCACATGCAAACTTGAAGTCAAGGTGAAGGTGTAACTCTAGCTGTAAAATGTGTCCCAAACAGAGCTCCGGTGCACTCGCATCATTATTTCTCGTGTTTCGCGGTTGAGCAGCACGCACGCGCATGACCCTGATTAATCATCGATTAATCATTAACATCCCTAATCCCAATATAAACACTTATTATAAGTGTACCATAATGATTCAGGGTAAGACAAAAACACGGTTTGGAAAATGGATTCATGTTGCACATTCTCATGATATAATTTTTGTATATCTTGAACACAAAAAAAGTTACGGACAGCAGCTTTAAGGAATCTTTAACTTGCGGTAACATCATATAAACACCATGAGTGCTGCAGAGATGATGGCAGCAGAAGGGACACTAATGCTGCCTTATTAGCAGTGTTGGGCATGTTACTTTAAAAAAATAATTATAGTTACTAGTTACTTCTTACAAATTGTAACTGAGTTAGTAACTGAGTTACATCATTATAAAAGTAACTAATTACCAGGGAAAAGTAACTACTGTGTTACTTTTTTTTTTCTCAAATGTTCAAATATGTCAAATAACTTGGATGCCCCCTATATTAAATATGTTAAATGAATGAATTGGACACTAAATAGAATAAATTATTATTATAAAACATTGTACATTAATGTACACTATTGTAATGTTGCTGTGGGACAATGTGAGAGACACCTATAAATTCAATACATTATAGTAAATATTATCATTAGGCCTACTATAGTGTAAATACTGTGTAAATATTATCAGTACTATACTACTCATTTGGTAGTGGAGGTTATCACCTGGGTTATTAGCCACTAATTTTGTGGCGGCATGTGATGATGTGAGGCGCTTCATTAGATTAGAATCACTTGCCACCGACGTGGAGAGACTCTTTCTTCCTGGGCATAAGTTGCACGTTACATAAACATTCTTACCTTTCACCTCAACGAGGGAAAAGTAGCGCTTATACTTCAAGTCGTTGGACTTGAGCCATCGCTCTGACTCCTCCTGGACTGGTCGTTGGTGTGTGTGACTGTGCATATGCGTGTGTGAACTCAACCCATCAACCTCAACCTTGTCTCCCACCCACCAATCATCATCAGTTATGTGTACCACCTCACCCACCCCCCAACACGCATGGCATGCACGCAGGCTGGCACGCGCACACACACACACACACAACGACCAAAAAAAAAACGTTGCAGGTCCGACTGACAGAGAGCCTGTTCGGATGAAAACCGCTTCTGTGAGCTCAGTTACAGTAACGCCGCATTTTATTCTCAGTAACGCTAACAGCGTTGTAATGGGAAAAACAGGAATTCGTTTGATTACTCGTTACTGAAAAAAATTATTCCGTTAGTAACGCTGTTATTCCCATCACTGCTTATTAGCATTATTTGTTGCTGTATTGGTTTATTTAGGAGGATGATTAAATGATAGTGAAACATAAATTGAAGATTTTTAATAATTTACTATCCCTTTGTGTCCAGGTATAGTGAATAATTAGCTAGCTTCTCTACCATTCAAAATTGTGGGGTCGGTAAAATGTTTTTTTTTTTTTAAAGAAGTCTATTCTGTTCACTGAGGCATTTATTTGTTCAAATACAGTAAAAACAGTAATATTGTGAAATGTTATTACAATTTAAAATAACTGTTTGCTATTTGAATATATTTTAAAATGTAATTTATTCCTGTGACCAAAGCTGAATTTTCAGCATCATTCCTCCAGTCTTCAGTGTCACATGATCCTTCAGAAATCATTCTAATATGTGGATTTACTGCTCAAAAAACTTGTATTATTATTATTATTATTATCAATGTTGAAAACTGTTGTGCTGCTTCATATTCTGTGGAAACCATGATACATGTTTTTTCAGGATTCTTTGATGAATAGAAAGTTCAAAAGAACAGCATTTATTTGTAACATTATAAATGTCTTTGATGTTACTTTTGATCAATTTAATGAGTCCTTGCTGAGTAAAACTATGAATTAATGTACTGACCCCAAACCATTCAGAAGGTAGTGAATCTGTAGAATAATGCTAATGTTTGCAGCAGCACTGAGAATGCAGCATGTATGTGAGAATTAAAAGGCATTTGTGTGTTTGCTGTTGAAGAAACACTGCCGTGCATTTCGAGATTGGGAAAGCTAGCAGCTCTCCACTAACGTTTGATCGTTCCGAGTGAAAATAGCATGTATTGGCTGAGGCTGAAGAGCAATCACCTCACCGCAGGAGAAACCGACATGAGCCGCTCTCAGTGTGGGCGAGCGAAGAGCTCAATTCATTACGCAGAGGTTAACAAGCTCCTATTGAGCTAATGACTCTAATGGATCTTTGATATCAACCCGCCGCAGTAATTCTGCTCTAATAATCTCTGTGGTGCAAACTTTACTGTCATAATCACACCTTGGATATTACTCGGGGTCAGAGCGTGTAGTTATTATGGGCCGGCAAATGGGACCGGCTGCTCTAAACACTGTCGTGGAACTTTATCGAGGGGCCTTAATGTGCGACAGTTAACGTTTATCATAAAAAATGATGGCGTGTGTTAGAGAGAAAGAGATTTAGAGAGAGTGAAAAAGAGCGAGAGAGGTATAGTTTATGCTTTTAATTAGATTTTCACTCTCCGGGTCTCTCTTTGTTCGCCGGCCGCAAGCTCCCTCTGGCATCGCTATCCGTCTCTATTTGGAGAGGTGTAATATCGTTATGAATCAATTTCATTGTTCATTTTGGCGATTTTGAGTAAACAAGGTTAAATCTGTTCCATGCCATGAAATGCTGGTGTGTAATCGGCTCTGTGTTTGATGAGTGTTTTGTGTCCACATTGTGCAGAGGATTCAGAATGAGACTCATTATCTGGCTATCAGAAACGATTTGCTGCTGTGGTTTTCATCTCATGTGGTCTTGTTTAGAGTTGACATGTAATAGTCTTTTCTTTGCTATTGTGATGAGTGAAATGGCTTCTCGAATAAAACAAAAACAAGTAGGGCGGGACTTGATTTTGTCCATGGGGAATTGATCATTGACGGCTGGTCAATAGAGGGCGCTGGGGCGCCGCCCCCATCAAAATGACAGAAATATACATGTATAGTCAAGTCAAGTCAAGTCAACTTTATTTATATAGCGCTTTTAACAATGTAGATTGTTTCAAAGCAGCTTTACAGTGTTAAACAGGAAAATAATGCAGCATAATTTTATTCAGCTGTATAGCCATTCTGGAAAAATGTCAAGTATCATACAGTGACAGTGTGGGCTTTAGATCAATAATTTGATCAGTAATTTAGTTTAAATGGTTAATTTAGTTTATTATTTAGATGTATTTCGATGTTTAGTTGAAAAATTCAGTGTCCCCAACTGAGCACGCCAAGCCAGAGGCAACATATACAAAAATGATATAAAAATAAAATAGTTTACTCATACGATGTGCTGGCTGTTAGTAAGAGCCTCAGCATTTAATAAAAACTGGCTTTGATGGGTTAACTATTTTATATGTTCTTCAATATGTTTCATGCGTGAGGGACGCCGGACAAATGGACGTCTATCTGAGTCTAAAAATATACGGGCAGCATGTGACCTGAAGCTGGTCTCAAATTGGTTCTTAAAGATCCTCCTTCGGACGCAGGTCATTGTGTCCCTGGCGAATCAGAATTGGATGCGTGTTATTTTATCCAATCTGATTGGTTCGCGTCACCTGTCATTCAACTTTACACTCTTGGCCACTAAAGCGAAAGTGCGCGGGCGACACTGTCACTCCGACTCCGCCAAAACCTTATTAGGATGATCAGTTTCGTAGAGATGGCAGCAGTTAAAACAAATTCTTTCACAAGGCGTTCGTTGGAAGAAAAAAAAGGATAAAGGATCCCGAACCGGACCAACGCGATTTACAAATCCAGCAGCAGCCGGCCAGTGACAGGACGCAGCTGCACTCGGAGTTTCACGCGCTTGTTATGAGAAACGTAAGTGGCTGGCTGGATGTGTTGTTAGCAATGCACTTTATTGCTTTCCCTGTCTTTTATTTCTAAGTGTCGGTACTGAAGTTTTGTGGACAACAACGGGGGTAAGAGTCCTCAAATATCTGACTGAACAATGCAAACGTCATGACACTACTGAGATGACTGACTTTAATCAGAGAGTCATTGAGAAATTTGCTGGCCAGAAAGAAAGGAGAGCAACATTTATGTTCAAATAGTCAACATGCTTTTTGATTCTTTTGTTTTTCCTTTCCTCATTCAATTATATGTGGGAAATGAATGTGTAAAAAGATACAAGTGAAGACACAGTTTTCTTTTTAATGCTTGAATTTAGTCAACATGCATCTTGATACTGCCTACCCCCCCCCCCCCCCGAAATTATTATCACCAGCCGCCACTGGAATTGATCAAGTATGAGGTCTCTGCAGAACAAAAGTGGGCGTTTCTAAATTTGTGGGTGTTTTCAAACTGATGGGTGTTTATAAATCACGCGATGAAAATGATCCCCTTCACCCGACCCCACCCCTAAACCCTACCCACACTGTGACGTGGGCAAATCAGGTAACGCGGTAGAAAACGGCCCCTTTGTTTATGGCCTCGCCCACTGATCTGGTAACTCCTGTTACTATCCTGCAGAGACCTATACTTGAATTGATTGGATGGTTCTGGTTTGCTATTGGTCAATCTCATGTGAGTGACAGGAGAAGAGAAGAGATGAGCTGCAAGAGGGAAGGGAAGTGGATTACATAAAAAAAAAAAAAAAACTACAGTAAAGTAAAGTGAGAGGCGGCGAGTGAATGGTCCAGATTCATCCGCCGTTCTTGAGGGAAATTCACAACGGGAATTCAGTTTGGTGCCAGTTTTAAATTCATATTCACCGTAATCAAAAACAAAAGTGTGTGTGCTTACAGATCTTGTTGTGAATGCACCCCATCCCATTATTGCTGTCATTGATTTTCTGCCTGTGTTTATGTGTGTGTGTGTGCATGTGCTTTTACATGCTTTGTGTGTCTTTATGCTTGCAAGGCAGCGCTGTATTGATATTCATCCAACAGTCTATTGTTAGGGATGTTTTTAAGGCAGCATTACAGTTGCTAGAGCTCATAGTGATTTGAACAAACCTCTAACACTTAATATTATGGTTCAGTGCGTCGTCCTCCAGCGTTTGAGCTCCAGGTATGAATAATTCCTCAGATCATGTGTGTTTTAGGAGAGGAGTGCTATTACTTTTTGTATCACAGAGACTTGACCAATAAGCAACCTGTCAGTTTTGCACTATTCTTCATAAATGTTAAGATCTATTTATATATTTTTTTCATCCACATTTCTGCAATTAATTCAGCTGACTAATAGATCATTTCAGCATAAGGTATGCTGGCTGTTTTCACACGTCATATTTTAAAGGTATACTGTATAAAGGTACACTCTATTGGTTAAAAAACAAAACTGCATGCATTTTGCAGAAGAATATTGTATAAGTTGTGCTTCGGCTCTGTGTGACTGTGTGGATGAATATGGCTTTCCTACAGCTCATAAAACATCCACTAGGCTTAAGAGATATAACCAAGGATCTCAAGTTGACTAGCTGAAGATGTTATTGTAGCTTTACCATTAATACACACGCTACGTCCTTGAAAATAAATTCCAGCACAGCTACAACACCCATAAGAAAATGAGCTGTCACAATAGATGATGCTTTACAATGAACTCTGTTATAGAGCTACATATGGCAATTTATCTGTTCAATAAAATACCTTAAAGGGTTACAAACTACAAAAGGTTCAACCTGGCGCTCAGGTAGAGTTAAATAGTCCGTAATAGGTGCTCTTGGGGTAGGGGAAAATCCAATGACACAAAATAGTCCCAGGCACTCAGTCAAATCTTATTTCACGATAATATGTTTTTTCAAGTATGATTATTCAAGTAAGAATAAATGCTATAGAAATTGAATAAAACAATGAAATGTAAAATAAAACAAACTTCACTGTATTATATGTACAGTTATTCTTATTACATTTACTAATCAGCAGTAGAGTGAGTGAGTGAGTGATTTTCTCTTTGTCTTTTGTTGTTTGATTAACATTATGGCAGCAGGTTTATTGGACTGCTATATTGACAAATAACTGTTTACATTTACTTAAGACATGTTTACATGAATACTCCGTCAGACCTGCATTTTGACATGATGTATGTGAATTTATTTGACAGTCCAAGCGTAAACCCTTTGATAATTTGTTACTGATGATGCACGATGAGGCGGCCTCATTTCTGTCTTCCGCTTTAAGTGTATGCACACAAAAATCCGATATATATTCATTGTCATATCGCCCAGCCCTAAGTTATTTGGATTTAAGTTGGTATTAAAAGTTATAATAAGCAACTTACATTTCTCTAGATTTTCTTTGAAAATGTCGGTAGAAAGTCGTGCCAGACACATCAGTAAGAGTTGATTTGCAAAATCTGCAATCCGCAGAGTGCTTCTTTTTACCAGATTTCTTGCAAATAAATTCTTTATTATTTTCATAAGCAAAACAAATTATTGCTGACTTTGAAGACATTGTCCTAGCCAGGCATTGCGATCCAGTGTGTGGTGTGTGTTTTGTCTGCAAGCATAAGATGATGAGACGTTAATTAATTTCTCATCTTAGTTTTATGCCGGTTTTTTTGTTATCGGACTCGACTGCACTCGGAATATTGTACAAAATGTCCAAGTCCGGGTCAAGTCCGAGTACAAATTCACCTGCGTGCGTGACAAGTCAGAGTTCTTTCAAAATTGGACTCGAGTCCAAGTTCGAGTACACCAACTCTACCAATACGTGATGGGAAAGGGGAGGATAGCGAGTTCGGCAAAAGGCGTATTCGTACCGTGGGTCGATTTGCATTAAAACTACCTAATTACCTACTAACCTAATTATTCGGCTAGAAAGAACTGCAGCTAATCCAGAGTGAACTTTGATGATAGTAATGTTTATTCAGTCATCCAATTGCAAGGCATAAACAGGTTTGCGTGGATATGTACATAAATGTGGTTTCTGTGAGAGAACAAATAAGGATGGTAAATATACATACACAGTTAAGAACTGTATAAATATACTTATAAGTTACATTTGTATAATGTAACCGTAAACCAGAGCTTATTGTACCATATATAGGCGCTAAAGGCAGCTGCATTAAAAGGAGCGGAGCTGCCGCTGCTAACAAGCGGTGTCCGGTTACAAAAGTGTGTGCGCCGCTTTAACGTTAGCACTGCAGTGCGCTCTGTATAACAATTGTTAATATGCCGATCAGACCTGATACATATTTCCATCAACATACATTACAAGCAAATATTTTCTATAAACCAATAAACATTGTTGATAACAAAATAACTGAATGATTATTCAAATAGGTGAGCATTAAGCTATTGTATGTTGACACAAAAATACTTCTGAGGTGACATCAACTGAATTACGCGATGACACACTCTGAAACACATCTACAATGGCAATAACTATTATTACTTACGGAGTTATTAACGCACAGAAATACCACACAAGGAAAAACAGACTTTTGAGGAATAAACAAGCCAGGAAATCTCTGTATAACTCTGTTACTGGGCGCCGCTGAGATGAAAACTCTCTGCACATGCACCAGACAAGTCTGAACAAGTTGACGCGCACATGCGCGAGGCAGAGAATTTTGTACAGTGCCATCGAGTATTAAAACCGGTTAAAACGCGAAAGGCGAAGCTTGAATTTACGGGTATGTCCCTCTTTGGCTAATGTACTTTCAAGATGGAGGGGCAACATGGCGACCACCGTTAGATCCCATTACCTTATGTATTTTCAATGGCATATTATAAACTTACGAGAATACTTTATTACTTGAAAGAAGTAAATATACATTAATGAGCATATATATTTTTGAAAGAACTAAGTGTTTTTAGCTAAGAATAGACTAAAAAAGTTACACAGTGTAGCTTTAAGGCCCGGGTATACTTCACTTACCGCGCCCGGACACGTCACGCGCGCAGCCCTGTCCGCGCGTCTTTCAAAGTATACTACACACAACGGATGCGCGCGGATGATCGCGTTCGACACATGCGCAGTAAAAAAATGTCAACCTGATCTCACAGAATTCCGTGAAATGAACACGGGTCCCTTAACTCAAAATCCGTGACAGTTTCACGGAATCGCCGAAAATTCCGTGATGGGTCCACGGAAGTGATTCCAATGCAAGTCAATGACAGTAAAAAGCAGACATGATTTTATGAATATTTATAGGCTACTTTCATATTTTGGAGCAACTAACTCCACTCCTACCCTAAACCTACCCACTCTCAACAATATAAAAACACATAACAGGCAAATACAAGTACAGTCACAGGTATTTATTGCAAAAACTGACCAAAAACAGTATAAAAGTATTAACTCATGTTGCATTCCAAGTCTTTTGAAGTCACACGATGTCTTCATGTAAAGAACAGAGTTGATCTTAATGTTTAAATCGCTAAAATGATGATCCCGCCGCTCCGTGAACACACTCATTCATATCTGATTCAAATAATACACACGCGTCTTCAGCGTGACGCATTCTGTCACGAGACACACGAGAGCCAATGGCATTTTACAATCGAAGCCAACGTAATGACGCTATTGGTCACGAGACATACGACAGCCAATGCTGTCAAAGCTGACGTAACGTTTCTCCCGGCGGCAAATTTGAAATGTATTTTTGATCTTTGGCGGATGGACTCGACGCTGCTGATCGCTTTTGGGGATTTTCTTCACACAAATTAATCGTTTGGCCTCGGAACACTTGGAATATTTGTACTTTTGGAATAAATTGTGCCTGCAGACGTATCTGCCTGTTATATCCTGTTTTTTTATAATACACATATGGTTAGGTTTAGGGAAGGGATTGGGTTACGAGTTCGAAACGTGTCTAAATACTGTAAAAAAAAAAATTAAATAAATAAAATTATGCTGGCTGATTAAATCGAGAATCACACTCCATGTCATTATGGCAAAAATCATAGTTTCATGATGATAACCATGCCCAACGCGTCTGTATACTGTCATTGACTTATATAGGCATCACTTCCGTGGACCCATCACGGAATTTTCGGCGATTCCGTGAAACTGCCACGGATTTTGAGTTAAGGGACCCGTGTTCATTTCACGGAATTCTGTGAGATCAGGTTGAAAAATGTCTATGCTCTACCAGACATCGGAGGGCAGCACTGAGTCCTGTCATCAACGGGACATTCGCTGGGCATGATCGGAGAAGAACTGTAGTGCATCCACCATTGCAACATAGTTTGGAAGAAACACTGAAGAATCGAAAATTCTCCCTTTTTTTCAAGCGTGTTGTTTTTAGTCAAGTCAAGTCAAGTCAACTTTATTTATATAGCGCTTTTAACAATGTAGATTGTTTCAAAGCAGCTTTACAGTGTTAAACAGGAAAATAATGCAGCATAATTTTATTCAGCTGTATAGCCATTCTGGAAAAATTTCAAGTATCATACAGTGACAGTGTGGGCTTTAGATTAATAATTTGATCAGTAATTTAGTTTAAATGGTTAATTTAGTTTATTATTTAGATGTATTTCGATGTTTAGTTGAAAAATTTAGTGTCCCCAACTGAGCACGCCAAGCCAGAGGCAACAGTGGCAAGGAAACCAAAACCCCATTAGGTGACCTAATGGAGAAAAATAAACCTTGGGAGAAACCAGGCTCAGTCGGGGTGCCAGTTCTCCTCTGGCCAATTAACAAACAGCGTATTATTATTATTATTCTGGCAGTTTTACAGCTCGGAGGTCATAATAGATCAGAATATTCGAGGGACCGGGGGCAACATGCTGGAGACGGGTTTATTGAGGATGATGTTGATTAAATAATTATTAAAGTGCAATATTCGAATGATCGGAGGCAACACGCAGGAGACGGGTTTATTGAGATGCCGTGTCGATGAGGCAGTTGCAGGGGGAGTCTAAACCGGTTCTTTAAACCGGTCTTTGCACACTCTTCTTCGACGGCTGAACACTGTGCTCAATACTGTGCGTATTGCCACCTAGTGGACTCTTCTGTACTGCTGGCGCATGCGCTGTTGCACGCGGACCGTCCGCGTGGTCTGAAAATTTGGGCTGCGCGCGGACGGGGTGTGCGGCCGGCCGCGAGCCCTCCGAGTGACGAAAATTACGTCATGCGGGCGGTGCACGAACGCGGACGGCCGAAGTATACCCGGGCCTTTACACGTCATCATACCCCGTTTCTTTTATTAGTGTCCTGTGACATTTAACCAGTATGAACTGCAATAAAGTGTGTACGCTATATCTAACAGAAATCAAGCGTGAGCACGTTTAACAAATTACTCACTCCCAACCGAGTTTTGAACTGTATTTGGACTTAATAAAACGGCGCTCGTTTTCAATTCAAAAACGTATGAGCCTTAAGGCCCGGGTATACTTCACTTACCGCAGCCCTGTCCGCACGTCTTTCAAAGTATACTACACAACGGATGCGCGCGGATGATCGCGTTCCACACATGTGCAGTAAAAAAGTGTCTATGCTCTACCAGACATCGGAGGGCAGCACTGAGTCCTGTCATCAAAAGGACATTCGCTGGGCATGATCGGAGAAGAACTGTAGTGCATCCACCATTGCAACATAGTTTGGAAGCAACACTGAAGAATCAAAAATTCTCTCTTTTTTTTTCAAGCGTGTTGTTTTTATCAAATACCTGGGTGTGAACATCTCCGAGGATCTGACCTGGACTACACACATCCAGACACAGGTGAAAAAAGCCAGGCAAAGACTGTACCACCTGCGCCAGCTGAGGAAATTCAGGGTTTCACCAGCCATCCTGAAAACTTTCTATCGAGGGGCGATAGAAAGTGTCCTGACTCAGTGCATCACAGCGTGGTACGGGAACAGCACCAGTCACGACTGCAAAGCCCTGCAAAGAGTGGTGCGCTTATCCGAGCGCATCTCAGGCTCAGCTCTCCCGTCTCTGCAGGACATCTTCACCAAACGCTGCAGAGGTAGAGCTACTAAAATCATCAGAGACATTAATCACCCTGCAAACTCTCACTTCACCCTGCTGCCATCTGGTAAGCGCTTCCGTAGCCTGATGGCAAAGACTGAAAGACTCAGGAGGAGTTTCTTCCCCCAGGCCATCAGACTCCTGAACTCAGTCACGTGACTCACTTCACCCCCGCACACGCATAAACATACGGTCTTTCAACATTAACATCCACATACTGCAATTGCACTGCACTTTACGTCCCTATTGTTACTGCGTAACAACCTGTAATAAACCTTGCACATTATACTTCTTTATATATACATATTATATATTTTATGTTAACCACTTATTTTTAAGTCTACAGTTTATCTCACTTATCATATCCACATATTTTTTATATTTTTATTTTTATCTTATTTCCTATTTTTATCTTTTACTTGATTTATTTATAATTCTACTTATGTTAATACTTTTTATTCTAATTTTATTCTATTTCTATTTAATTTCTTGTAACTGTTATTTGCACTGTCCATGGAGCGGACCTGTTTACATTTCACTGCCAGTTGTATATTGTGTATATAACTGTGTATGTGACAAATAAAACTCTTGAATCTTGAATCTTTTAAACCGGTCTTTGCACAGTCTTCTTCGACGGCTGAACACTGTGCTCAATACTGTGTGTATTGCCACCTAGTGGACTCTTCTGTACTGCTGGCACATGCGCTGTTGCACGCAGACCATCCACGCGGTCTCAAAATTTGGGCTGCGCGCGGACGGGGTGTGCGGCCGGCCACGAGCCCTCCGAATGATGAAAATTACGTGATGCGGGCGGCCGAAGTATACCCGGGCCTTTAGAGTCACCTAAGATGATACAGAATGATACAGAACATACAAGACTGATGAAGCCGCTTTTCCATCGGGCCAAACTGTTCTCTTTGTTTATTAACCGTTCCACTCCGTGCTAGGGTTGCCACCTTTGGTGTGGCAAAATAAGGGACACCCGTTCACAACCCCCGGACCCCCCCCCCCCCCCCCCCCCCCCCCCCCCAAAAAAAAAAACACACGTCATGAAATTATTATTTCTACATTGACAACTTGACAGCTCAATAATAAACCATAAGAAAATATGAGATCAAGTATGTGAACTTGCAACAGAACACATTTTATATTATTTTACTTTGTTTTTTTTTTGTTTTTTTTCTAAAGAACTCTTTAGTAGCCTATTTGGTGCACTTTAAAGGGACAGTTCAGCCCAAAATGAAAATTCTGTCATAATTTACTCGCCCTCATGATGTTCCAGACCTGTATGAGTTTCTTTGTTCTGCTGAACACAAAAGAAGATATTTTGAAGAATGTTTGTAACCAGGCTTCTTCGGGGGCACCATTGACTTTCATAGTAATCTTCCTATGTGTTCAACATAACAAAGAAATGTATACATGTTTGGAACAACTTGAGGGTGAGAAAATGATGACAGAATTTTCATTTTTGGGTGAACTGTCCCTTTAAGCAGTCATTCTGAACCAGTAATCACTTTTTTGAATTTCAAAAATGTAATTTTTTTAAATTAATTTACTTAAAATATGACTATATTATCATGTAATTATTTGTCCCATTTTTATCAAAAAAAAATTTAAATGTCATAAACTTTATATGGCAGGATTATTGGTTATGTATGATCATAGCGTAGCTAAATTATAAATTAATAATTACATTTATTAGGCTATAATCTATTAATTAACCTGCCTAAAAAATAATAATTCTGTATGCCAAGCTCTGATAATGTATGGAATATTATATTAATATATTATCCATTAAAAAAAAACTATAGGCTACCTTTAGAAGCACAGATGTGTCTGTCAGCGCTGTTGCTTTAAGACAGTCAGTCTGAGACACTGAAATGCTTCTCACAAAGTGTTCAGTTCGCCTGAGGTTCATCATGAGTTACTGGACAGACCCATTGATACCTTTTTGATATTCAGTTCTTTTTCTGGAGATCCTCTTGCGTTTAAACGGTGGACGCACGCGACGCGAGCTCGACATGTTTTTTAAAAAACGCGCAAGTTTACAGGCACACACGGCACAGCGCATGTTCTCGAGACTCCGCCGCTATGACAACAAAGCCGCTAAAACGCAATCACGCACAAATGAGCTCCTGTACTACTTGTGAAATTGATTTGTTTATATTTGCTATCAGTATTCTCCACACTGCAAAATCCTTGTGTGTTTATTGAACTATGTGTGGACCTATGAAAAATACGGAACAAATTGCGTCCCGTATTGGTTTGATACGGAACGCGTCATTTTGCTTGTAAATACGGGACGATTCCGTATTTTACGGGACGGGTGGCAACCCTACTCCGTGCTGATCCGAGCCGGCCAGTACGGATATGGTTTTGTTTTCTACTGCGGTGCTGCGATAATGTTCATACATTATACGTCAAGTCAGTCGTTGCCTTGGTAACGCGAGAGTTTACAGACAATATATGTGATGTAAATATCGACTGGGTTATGAAGGATGACCAAATTTTTTTTTTCTTTTATTAATACGTGTTCACATCACTCAAATAGTGCGTTTAGTAAGCTACGGAGAAGCTGGCAGCCAGGCGACACACAAGTGATCAATATCAGGTGGCAACATACACACATTCTAGCAGCACGGTAGTCGGTGGAGGGAAACTCCTCATACCCCTTCGTTCGAAGTGTGGTCCTGAAAAATCTTGGTTTGAAGGGCTATCTGACCCTTCCCCTTACCCCTACCACTCCAGCCAAAAGAGAATCGAGACACCCCTACCCCTTCACGTGAACGCGCTAAACGAAGGGGTGGGGGAAAGAGAAGGGCTAAAGGGGTAGAAATAGGATTGGGCCTTTGTTTGGTCTTGTTTAGAGTTTGTTATACAAGTTGTTATGTTCCACGTTCCTGAGTTCTTTTGTTAAATAAACTCAAAAATCACAAACCTGACTCTCAATCTCTCCCATACCAGACAGGGGTGCCCGAATTTAGTGATTCAGGATTTTTACTTCTTATGCATATGTTGTGATTATTTTATCATTATTTTAATATCTTTTCTATCTAAAGCACTTTGAATTACCATTGTGTATGAATAAATAAACTTGCCTTGCGGTTCCTTGGTTAAAATCGCAATTTTCTCACAATTTACAAATAATTTGGGATATTGTAAGTATGCTCAACTGAACAAAACATATAACACTGGCCTAGTGGTTTTTCGATATTTTACTGCAAAAATCTTAAACATTGCACCTTTAAATAATTTGAGAAACCAAAATCATCAGAGACATTAATCACCCTGCAAACTCTCACTTCACCCTGCTGCCATCTGGTAAGCGCTTCCGTAGCCTGATGGCAAAGACTGAAAGACTCAGGAGGAGTTTCTTCCCCCAGGCCATCAGACTCCTGAACTCAGTCACGTGACTTCACTTCACCCCGCACACGCATAAACATCCAGTTTATACATTAACATTCACATACTGCCATTGCACTGCACTTTACGTTCCTATTGTTACTGTGTAACAACCTGTAATAAACCTGTTTGCACATCATACTCCTGTTTGCACATTATACTCCGATTTGCAATTATACCTATTGCATGCACATCATACTTCTCTATATATAAATATATATATATATTTTATGTTAACCACTTATTTTTAAGTCTACAGTTTATCTCACTTATCATATCCACTTACTTTATATTTTATATTTTTATTTTTTTATTTTTATCTTATTTCCTATTTTTATCTTACTTGATTTATTTATAACTCTACTTATGTTAATACTTTTTATTCTAATTTTATTCTATTTCTCTTTTAATTTCCCTTGTGTTCTTGTAACTGTTATTTGCACTGTCCATGGAGCGGACCTGTTTACATTTCACTGCCAGTTGTATATTGTGTATATAACTGTGTATGTGACAAATAAAACTCTTGAATCTTGAATCTTGAATCTTGAGAAGAAAATGACAGAAACCTTAAGAGGCCACAAACTTAATTTGGATCTTGACTTGAGTGGAACATTTCTTGTTTTAGGCATAAATTAATTGTAAGCTTTCAGATGTATTTTCTGAAGTCTTAAATATTATGCAGTTTTGCTTCTCGCATAAAGGAAAACAATACAAAGATATCGCACACATGATTTTTTTGTTGTTGCAGTGAGCGCGTCTGTCAGCATTCGGTTCTTGACTGTAAAACACAGTTTAGATCATCATCCTGTGTGAATCCTGCTCTGTTCTTTTATAGTTACTTGACCATGAGTGATGTCTGTTAAAACATTCATGTGTGTGTATCTTACTTCACTCATTCTGTTCAAGGCTACAGGTTTCTCCTGTTCGTATCCATCATTCTGCACCAAATAGTGCCATAAACACACAAATACCCAAAGCACTAAACAAATAAACACAGAGGAGTGAACTATTGATTTCTATCAGGGAATATCAGCAATATTTCATGGAGACATTGAGAGGTTCATTATTTATACATGTATAACAGACGTCTCGTCCAGAGATGTCAAGTTATTGGAGCAGGATTGGGCATGAAACTGATATGTTTACACATTTTACATTAATGCATTTGACAGACGCTTTTATCCTAAATGACTTAAATTGCATCCAAACGATGCAGTTCATCAGTTCCAACCCCTGACCTTGAGATTGCTGCGCTCCGCAGTTTGAGCTACAGGAGCACTTTGTGACGGGAATGTTTACACAAAATTCTTGGCTCTTCTTTAGTTAGAAACATGAAAAGAAGCGTTCTTGGCATATTTTTTTGATATGTTAGAGAAGCAAACACAGCCTTCCTGGGGCTTCTTTGATCAGCTGACTCGCTCAAAACTCATGCAGCTACACTTTCTTTAATGCAGATATTTACATTGGATTGACTAGTTTTGGATACATTTCATTTTAAATGTGCAATCAGATTTTAATCTGTCTGGCAAAAATATGTGCATGTTCTCAATCAATGTGGACCGGACGTTACGCTGACAGTCAAACGCCTGCCGCTGTGAATCTGATGTGTGTTTGTGTGTGTGTGTGTGTGTGTGTGCAGGTTTGGTGGTGAGGGAAGCACGGATTGAAATTTCCCGACAGCAGGTGGAGGAGTTGTTTGGTTTGGAAGATTACTGGTGCCAGTGTGTCGCCTGGAGCTCTGCAGGAACTACCAAGAGCCGCAAGGTGCACGTCCGCATCGCATGTGAGTATAAACACATTCACACACAGGGTTTTTAACGAGAAGAGTCTTTGCTCTGTCTGCTCTGACTGCAGGAGATTCAGACCCTTTGGCTTCATGTTTATTGACACACACACACACACACACACACCCATGTGGTCTGTGAAAAAGTCAGTAAGCGGTCTGAAAGTAATGGAGCATTTATGCAGATCAGAGACTGCAGACAGGAGACAGTCTGGAGCACACAAACACACACGCACACAGGGGACTGTCTGGACATCTCTTTATGGTCGTATTAATCTTGTTAATTTCCTGCAGTTCATCTTGAGTGTTTGTGAGTTTGGAGCAGGTTAGCTGTGCGGCCCAAGGGCACTTCACTCTCCCTCTGTTCTCTCGGGTTGATGTGTGTGTGTGTGTGTGTGTGTGTGTATGTGAGAGAGAGAGAGAGAGAGAGAGAGAGAGAGAGAGAGAGAGAGAGAGAGAGAGAGAGAGAGAGAGAGAGAGAGAGAGAGAGAGAGAGAGAGAGAGAGAGAGAGAGAGAGAGAGAGACAGAGAGAGACAGAGACATGGAGACTGAAGCCGATTGGCACTACAACACAAGAAACTTCCTCTCAGAGGATTCATTCAGGACCAGAGCCAGATAAATCAATGCTGTTTTAGTATAGATAGATAGATAGATAGATAGATAGATAGATAGATAGATAGATAGATAGATAGATAGATAGATAGATAGATAGACAGATAGACAGACAGACAGACAGACAGACAGACAGACAGACAGACAGACAGACAGACAGACAGACAGACAGACAGACAGACAGATAAATAGATGGATGGATGGATGGACAGATGGATAGACAGACAGATGGATGGATTGATGGAAGGACAGATCGATACATATATACAGAAAGATGGATAGACAGAAGGATATACGAAAAACAGATGGATAAATGGATACTAGATATACAGACAATCAGACAGCCCTTATTCATAAAGGAACTAAATAATGTCTTCATTCATCTAAAACTGGTCGTATGTCTCAGGTTAGTTTAGGGCAGCGGTTCCCAAACTGGGGTGCGCCGACTGACCACCGGGGGTGCGTGAGAGAATGTTTGTAATGGCAGAAAAAATGTCTCTGAACAGAACCGGTGACAAAGGGCAGCCCTGCCGGAGTCCAACATGCACCGGGAACAGGTCTGACTTACTGCCGGCAATGCGAACCAAGCTCTTGCTCCGGTCGTACAGGGACCGAACAGCCCTAAGCAGGGGGCCGCCGACCCCATACTCCCAGAGCACCCTCCACAGGATGCCACGAGGAACACGGTCGAATGCCTTCTCCAAATCCACAAAACACATGTGGACTGGTTGGGCAAACTCCCATGAACCCTCCAGCACCCTGGAAAGGGTATAGAGCTGGTCCAGTGTTCCACGACCGGGACGAAAACCACACTGTTCCTCCTGAATCCGAGGTTCCACTATCGGCCGAATTCTCCTCTCCAGTACCCTGGCATAGACTTTCCCGGGGAGGCTGAGAAGTGTGATCCCCCTATAGTTGGAACACACTCTCTGGTCCCCCTTCTTGAAAAGAGGGACCACCACCCCGGTCTGCCAGTCCAGAGGTACTGTCCCCAACCGCCATGCGACATGGCGTGTCAGCCAAGACAGCCCCACAACATCCAGAGACTTGAGGTACTCAGGGCGGATCTCATCCACCCCCGGTGCCTTGCCACCGAGGAGCTTTTTAACCACCTCGATGACTTCAGCCCGGGTGATGGACGAGTCCACCTCCGGCCACTGCTTCCTCAACGGAAGGCATGTCGGTAGGATTGAGGAGATCCTCGAAGTATTCCTTCCACCGCCCGACGATATCCCCAGTTGAGGTCAACAGGTGCGCATCTACACTGTAAACAGTCTTGGTAGGGCACTGCTTCCCCCTCCTGAGGCGTTGAACGGTTTGCCAGAATCTCTTCGAGGCCAACACTCACCTCACCGAACTCCTCCCAGGCCCGATTTTTTGCCTCCACGACTACCCGGGCTGCAGTCCGCTTGGCCTGCCGGTACCTGTCAGCTGCCTCCGGAGTCCCACAAGCCATCCAGGCCCAATAGGACTCCTTCTTCAGCTTGACGGCATCCCTTACGTCCGGTGTCCACCACCGGGTTCGGGGATTGCCGCCTCGACAGGCACCGGAGACCTTACGGCCACAGCTCCGAGCGGCCGCAGCGACAATGGAGGTGGAGAACATGGTCCACCCGGACCCAATATCTCCAGACTCCCTCGGGATCCGGTCGAAGCTCTGCCGGAGGTGGGAGTTGAAGATCTCTCTGACAGGGGGCTCGGCCAAACGTTCCCAACAGACCCTCACAGTACGCTTGGGTCTGCCGAGTCTGTCCAGCTTCCTCCCCCGATCTTATGTCGTTAATATATTTTCTCCTAATAAGGACAGTGGCGTAAATTTAACCTAGTAAAGACAGACCCCGGTGCAGCCACACATATCATAACTATCTATAGGCCTACTGTAATTAAGACATATATTCAAGAAATGTAATAAAACAGAAAGATACTGTAGTTTCAGTCTTACTCAAAGGCAGAGGAAACAGGCCAGTTACGCACGTCAATCCATATCCGACGATCTTGGTTTGCTTCTTATTTATTAAATATACAGCCAAATAGGTGATTAAAAATTGATCTAAATTAAAATACAATTTATACAAAACAAAATTAAAGGTCCCGTTCTTCGTGTTTTTTTGAAGCTTTGATTGTGTTTACAGTGTGCAATATAACATGTGTTCATGTTTCGCGTGTAAAAAAACACAGTATTTTTCACACAATGTACTTATCTGTGTACCGCTGTTTTCACTGTCCTAAAAACGGCTGGTGATTTCCTCTTTCTATGAAGTCCCTCCTTCAGAAATACGTAACGAGTTCTGATTGTGCCAGCGCTTACCGTGTTGTAATTCGACCGCAGCTTAGCGCACGTGCCAGCAGTTCCTGTGTTGTGATTCGACAGCAGCTTAGCGCATGTTGGAAAGGTCACGCCTCTTAACGGAGAGATGTATGCGTTCAATAATCTCTACAGCGTCCCTGGGAAAGCCAAACAAAGGTGATTTGACTCCTGGATGAAAATAACAGCGTCTCGACGACATGGCGATAAACACACTCAACGCAACAGTTCCTTTTCTCCACGCGACACGTCCGCTTCTCCACGTGGGACAGCAACAAGACCGCGCCCCCTTTTTCGCGTTTCTTTGTGGGCGGAGGTAAGTCTGTTCTACTGCTCTACTGACGTAATTAAAGAAGGAAGTACCAGGATGTAGTCCAAGCCAGCCGTTCGCTGTAGGCTTTGAAAGGGAACTTCTGTTAAATAAAATATCTCGCTTGGCATTGAACTTTGAGCTTTATAATTTTACAGGTATTATTTATGCTCTAACAGCAACATTACACACTAACTAAAGTTTGAACAATGGGATCATGCGGAATGGGACCTTTAATTAATTTGTTGCACAACAAAGAGTTTGAAGTGTTGACTTGGCCTCCAAATTCCCCAGATCTCAATCCAATCGAGCATCTGTGGGATGTGCTGAGCAAACAAGTCCGATCCATGGAGGCCCCACCTTGCAACTTACAGGACTTGAAGATCTGCTGCTAATATCTTGGAAACGCCGTCATTTCGCAATATTTTTTTATCGACTATCGCGAAATATCGCAAAAGTTTTGCGCAAATCTGTAATGGAAACGCGGCTTGTGACAGGCATTGGTTTCGGGATTACATGGATTGGTGATGCAGAAAGTCCGAACCCGCAATGTGTAGTGTGTGGAGAAGTTTTAGCTAGCAGCAGTCTCAAGCCCTCATATATGGTTCGGCACTTACAAACAAAGCCAGATGCCGAGAATGATTTGAGAGTAAAACTGTCATCCATTACCCCAGATTTTGATGATTTGTGTGCAAACATGCAGGCCCGTCCATCTCACTAAAAAGGGTACAAAGCAATAGTATATATATATATATATATATATATATATATTTAGTTATTGCTATTAAAAATGTGATGTTTAACCAAAGTAAGGTGGTGGGGGTGCTTGACAGGTGTCAAACACTAAAAAAGGGGGACCACTGGTCTAGGGTGATTATAATGAGCTTATTTAAATGATGCTATTAGCTTATATTAAAAACAATAGATGTGAATAGAAAGTCCCCAGATATGTAGATATATTTACATAGTATGTGTTTGTGTATGTGTTGACTCATTCAGTCATAGTGTGAGCAGAGGGGCATTGTGGGAACTCTCAGCTGGGTTATTTTATGGGTGATTGAGCAGGGCAGAAATTTCTCTTTTTCACACGCCAACACACACAAAGATACAAACACACTCACACAAAAGCACACTCCACAGACATACGGCCGCTATCACAGAGAGAGGCGAACATGACAGGAAGATTGAACAAGATGATAGATTACCTCACTGATTCACCGCCGACCACAAATTTAGTGCCCAAATAAATTCATGTGAGTTTCTGACACACACGCACTGTCCAATGTGTGTGTGTGTGTGTGTCAGTGGCGATGATGGGTTCATATGGATCACCAGTACACCTCTTTTTTGCAGTTTTGTTTGGATCGTGATGGATGCTTGAATCTTCAGGTCGTGGTGAGCGGTGGCCTGCGTTGAAAAGTTCATGATATTTTTGTGTTATTGAGAGAATGTTATTCCTTTGTTATGTTTTAGTTTTATAAAACAAGTCACATTCACAGTCGTTGGAAAACCACAGTTATATACGCATCTGTGTACGCACGTCATTTAAATTCTGGATTATTATCAATGCCTTGCAGTAAATTAGTTATTTTTGTTTAGAGAATATGTATAGTGATAGATGCATCTGCATATTTGATGAGTGACTTTAAACATTTTTATACATATATAAATATATATAGGGACTTTGTATAGTGATATTTTAGATTTCATTAGTTTAGTGACTAAAATGTTAGGGTCATGGGCTCATTGATGCACGTGGGGAGCGAAGGCTGGCCCATGTGGTCCGATCAAACAGACGAGCTACTGGAGCTCAAATTACTCAAGAAGTTAATGCTGGTTCTGATAGAAAGGTGTCAGAATGCACAGAGCATCTCAGTTTGTTGTGTATGGGGCGGCATAGCCGCAGACCAGTCAGGGTGCCCATGCTGACCCCTGTCCACCGCCGAAAGTGCCAACAGTGGCATGTGAGCGTCAGAACTGGACCACAGAGCAATGGAAGAAGGTGGCCTGGTCTGATGAATCACGTTTTCTTTTACATCACATGGATGGCCGTGTGTGTGTGCGTCGCTTACCTGGGGAACACATGGCACCAGGTGCACTATGGGAAGAAGGCAAGCCAGCGGAGGCAGTGATGCTTTGGGCAATGTTCAGCTGGGAAACCTTGGGTCCTGCCATCCATGCGGATGTTACTTTGACACGTACCACCAACCTAAGCATTGTTGCAGACCATGTACACTTTCACAGAAACGCTATTCCCTGGTGGCTGTGGCTCTTTCAGCAGATAATGCGCCTGAGTCCTGACACAAAGCAAAAATGGTTTAGGAATGGTTTGAGGAGCACAACAACGAGTTTGAGGTGTTGACTTGGCCTCCAAATTCCGGCGAGAGCGTCAAAGTGGCCGGAAGTCATTCATTCTCAATGGGAGCCCGGCGGCGAGCTCCGGCGAGAGCGGCGCGGCGCATCTTGGACGATTTGGGCGTCGAGGAGAGTTGAAATCAGGTCAACTTTATGGTAATGAGCTACGACGCGCTTCGGCGGCAGCCGGCGGCAACCAATGGGAATGTAGAAGTGCTCCGCTTGAGATGATTCTAGAGAACGCAGTGCTGTAAACTTTGGTTCCGACCACATTAGTTCCCAAGCAAAATAGAGGAGAGGTTGATCACTGCTGGTGCAGCGGGTTTGATAAGAAGGCACGCAACATTATTTATAAACCACACAAATTGCTTTTAATTGGTTTATTTCGTTAGCAAACATGTAACTATAATTGTTAAGTTCTTTCCATCGATCTGATTTTATTTAACTTTCACATTTAAATGATTTCATGAGGTTATCTTATACAGTTATACCCTATCTGTGGTCAGTCTGCACAAACGCCGATCAACATGATTGTTTGCTTTGCAGCCGCTTTAAATGCACTTTTAAAAAAGACCAAGCATTCGATCTACGTCAGAGCGGCAGCGCGTCCACGAATCTTTCTACAGCGTCGATGGCAGGGCGGCCAGAGCGAAGTTTGACGCTCTCGCCGGCGGCGGTGTGAACGCACAGTTACAGGACTTAAAGGATCTTCTGCTGACATCTTGGTGCCAGATATAATTGGTCAAGCTCAAGTGTGGAAAGCACTTTAAGGCCCAGTGTTGCCCGGTCTGTGGTTTTCCTGTGAAATTGTGCTACTTTTAAGTTGTTGCCGCGGGTAAAAACTAAATTCTGTGGGTTGATACGATTTCAGCGCTCCAACACCTCAGAATAATCCCCCAGACGTACAAATTCAGTAAAGAATTCAGCTGGGCTATTTTTGGGTGGCCACTTTTGACTGGCTATTGGGCTAGTTTTGTTGCACAGACCTGGCAACCCTGTTACAGCCCACGCTGTCTTCAAATAATCACGGACTGTGGGACCAGTCGTCATGGTTCAAAATAAGTGAGAGAAGTGGTTGTAAACGCAAATGAAAAGGAGAAAAAGTGGAGAGGGAGGCGTCTTTATTAAGCCCCTGAGGAGGAGAGAGACAGACAGACAGGAAGAAAACATTAACAGGTGTGTATGTGTGTTTGTGTGTGAGTTATGGAAGAAGTTCTGATTCAAAGAACTGGATTGGTAGAGGTGAGGCAGTTCTTGCATACACGCAGGGAAATGTCTTGATGTTGTTGCTGCTGCTGGTCCAGGAAAGCACTGTTGCAATCATGTGCTGTAAATCCTGTGTGATGGAGAATGGGTGGTTGTGGGGGGGCCTATAAGACGTTGTGCCCAGGGCCCTGAATTCTTAATCCGGGCTTGTTTATATATTATTATTCTAGATTGTATGTAGTCATATATGTTACATTTGATTCGTTTTATGAATTTATGACTGATTTTATATTATATTGGTTTATGTTTATTTAATATATTATTTGTTTAAGGACTGTTTTATATCATATTAGTGACGTGAAATATTTATATTTGACATATTATTAGTTTAGGTACTATATATGTGTGTGTGTGCATATATATATATATATATATATATATATATATATATATATATATATATATATATATATATATATATATATATATATATATATATATTAGTTTAGAGTGTATTTATAGTAATATATGCTACGTTTGATTAGTTTCATGACAAAATATTTGATATATTTGTGGAATGTATAGTAATAGATGTTATATTTGTTAATACAGTGACTTTAAATATTTTGTATATTATTAATTTAGAGTTTATAGTCACAGATGGTATATTTGATGACTTTAAATATTTATATTTTATATATTTTTAGTTTAGGGACTAAATATTTGATATATGAACTGTATAGTGATAGATGTTATATTATTTGTTAATACAGTGACTTTAAATATTGTGTATATTATTAATTTATAGTCATAGATGTCATATTGTTATATTTGATTAGTGACTTTAAATATTTATATTTGATATATTATTAGTTTAGGGACTGTTTGTAGTGATAGATGTTATATTTGATTATTTTAATGACTCTAAAATTATATTTGATATGTTATTAGTTTAGGGACTGTGTATAGTCATAGATGTTATATTTAATTAGTTTAATTGACTTTGAATGTTTTAAAAGTCCAACATTTATTAATTTAGAGATGATGTTTAGTGATGAATGCTATATATAATTAGTTCAGTACTTAATATATTATATAGTATAGTGATAGATGTTATATTTGATAACTGTAGTGACTTTAAATACCGCTGGACATTATATGTGATTAGTTGAGGGACTGTGGTCAGTGGCAGCTTGTGTTTGTTGCTGAAGTCGAGACATTATAATTATGAATGAAATAGGAGTGCTGTTATACAGGTGTGTGTGTGTGTGTGTGTGTGTGTGTGTGTGTGTGTGTGTGTGTGTGTGTGTGTGTGTGTGTGTGTGTGTGTGTGTGTGTGTGTGTGTGTGTGTGTGTGTGTGTGTGTGGCTTCAGCTCTTTTCAGGATATTAATGCTGTTTAAGATTTGTTGCTGTAGCAATGTAGAGCACTAAAACTATTGAGTTGAATGCATTACCGTACCCACACACACTCGCACGGACACACACACCCTCTGAGACGTGATTTATTTGCCTATTACCTCGATCAGTAATGTGAAGGAAAACAGACATGCACAGTTTGTGTGTGTGTGTCTGAATGAGCAGAGTAGTAAAAAGCTAGACAGGCTGAAGATATTTTCCTTGTGCGGCCGTGAGTGTTTTATGTCCAGTTGAATGGAGAAATCACAGCGGAGACAATTGAAGGTTCAGGGTGAGCAGCAGCTCTGGGTGGAATAGCTAAAAATTATATTTCTTGATCTCAATATTTTTACAGCGTTTTGACAAGTGTAATAACTCAGGGGAACCATCATTTAAACTACAAGTACATCATTGTATTGTTGCGAATCAAGTACATCAAGTACATCACAGTATTGTTGCGAAGTAGATTCATAATGTTTAATGCAAGATTTAATGTACAGTAAAATGTAGGTAAAACATGGTCCCTTTCTCAATCCTTTTCATAATTATATTTATTTTATGTAAATATTGTTTGTATGTATGTATGTATGTATGTATGTATGTATGTGTGTATATATACACAGTATATTGTTAATGTATTATAAATTAATATTTTACTATATTATTTTATGGGTGATGTCACATTTTTATTTATTATAATATTAAACATTAAAATAAAAAATGCACATTGTAAATGTTCAGTATATATGTATTGCCTACTGCGAGAGAACAGGAAGTCTTACCTTCAGAATCCTCACAGAGCAACAGAAAGACGTTACTCACACATCTCTGCATTTACAATTCACAGGTTCACACATGAGGTGTTAGAGGCATACGACGAAGACTAGATGAATTTGGCCCTCTCTCTGCAAGACCTCAAGTGTTAAACACCCACTCACACACACACACAACACTCATGAGCATGGAAAGACACCGAAACCAACGGGGAAAAATAGATATTCACACCTGCATGTGAAATTTATGAGAATAATGCGAACGAGTAGCACAGGTCATGCTTTGACCTGAGAATATGGCAGATGGCAGCGTCATTCACACGTCCTGTGAGCTGTACTCCTCACCTATCTGACGAAACCAATCACACACTCTCCACTACACAGACAGCATCACAGTGAGATCACGGATTATTCTGCACTTGTTATTATCTGTTTGTTTTTTCATTAAGACCTGGAAATAAGCTGGGAGATTTAGGGCAAAAAAAAAAGTTCGAAATATTCTGCACTATTTCCAGGTGACTAGTGAAATGTAAGTAAATGAGTCTTCTCTCTGTCTCCATTCTCCAGTCTTGAGGAAGACGTTTGAACAGGAGCCCTTGGGGAAGGAAGTGTCACTCGAACAGGAAGTGCTGCTGCAGTGCCGCCCACCCGAGGGCATACCGCCTGCTGAGGTACGCACACACACACACACACACCTCACGTGTCAATTCTGTACAGATCATCTTTGCCTATAGGGATAAATGTCAAACTCTATCCTGTGTCGCTAGCTGTTAGGGGTGTAACGGTACACAAAACTGACGGTTCGGTACGTACCTCGGTTTTGAAGTCACGGTTCGGTACAGATTCGGTACAGCAGTTTTACAAAATTGCTTTTTATTAATTTTTATTCAACAGTGGTTTAATGAAAAAAAATTGTGTCTGTCCTTAAATTAATTCAGTTATAACTAAAAGTTTCTTAAAGGTCCCATGGCATGGCATTTTTCTATTATTTTATAATGTTTCCTGAGGTGTACTTACATTGTTAGTATGACTTTTACATCATAAAATGTCATAATTTAGAAATAAAAGGCATTTTTTCTATACTGCTGTTTGCCCTGTGGCTGAATGCCCTGCTTCAAGAGGCGTGTCTGCTGTGAGACTTCAGTAAAAACGCCCACTGTTGTGATTGGCTGACATCTTTGCATTTTAAATGAGCGGAGGGGGCGTGGTTTAACGAGGTCTACGAGGCACGAGCTGCTGCCAGAGAGACGGATGGACCTGAGTTCACTTCACATCAGTTCTCAGCATGTCTGAACTGTTGTAGTTACAGCATATACTTCAGGTTATTAGTCTATTTCTAGTCGGAGGGACTGTCACTCATGTCAGAAAGTTAGTAACTTTAGTAAATTATGGATCAGCGCTGACTGGAGACGCGAACCCTTTAGAACGATTCAGTCCGATTTGGTGAACTGGTTCGGTTCACTAAAAAGAACCGATTCAAAAGAATGATTCGTTCGCGAACCGGACATCACGGAGACGGAGCGATTGCTAACAAAGTTATAGTACCTACCAGTGATGCGCGGGTCAATGTATAAACAACCCGCACCCGACCGACGTTTTCAACTAACCCGCCCGCAACTCGGACCGCAAAAAAAAAGAAGAAAATATTGTACCCGACCCGCTTCCTGACCCGCATTTTTTTAAAGTAATAAATGCTCATCGTAGCTCATTGGGCCATTGAGAAAATGTTTCAGGCCCTGACGTGGTGCGCTCAGAGGTGCAGCGGCGAGAGCATGCAGTTCTTGAGGCGGCCCATCATTTTCCATTTCAGCTGTCTAGATGCATATTGATGAACGCGATGTTTATGTTTCGACCCGGCTTGAAGGTCATCAGCAGGTCAACTGCGAGAAAGCCCTTAAGAGCTAGTTTCACTTTCTTATGCCAGCTGAGTGATGTAGTTGCTTTTGAATAGAAGCTTCAACTAAATTACATGTTTATTACATAACACTAGACTAGGCCTATATCATACAGCATTCAGAAAAAGAACAGTTTGCGCTCCTAATGGATTGATTTATTCATTTATTTTGTTTCATTTTCTTAACAATTAAGATGCTGCATGTGTTTATCCAGTCTAATCGATGTGTGCGTCTCTCCCCTGACAACAAAAATCCCGCCCCCTCTCAGAAAATACATAAAACTGACTTTTCTGAGCTATATGCGTTTAAAAGTAGCCTATTAAAATGGCACAATGGCATTGCTCAGTTCAACGTGTTGGGAAAGCGGGCATTTTGTCCCGCGTCAGTATTTATTAAAAAGTTAATAACGCTCAACATTCAAAAGGAAAATAAGGATGACCCGACCGACCGCGACCCGAATATCATTAAAAATTATTTTGGATGACTCGTTACCGCGGGTAACCGTGGGTGACCGCAGGCACCCGCTCATTTTGGATCAACCCGCGCATCACTGGTACCTACTGAGTTATGAGAGCGTTGTCTGTCAGCGCGAGTTTATTGTGTTTGTATCTGAGAGTTCTGAATAAACACGAGTCCCAGTCACACCGAGTCCGTCTTCATCATTATTACCAACTTTGTAACACATGCAAAGTACCATTACAGCTGTCGAGATGAACGAGTTAAAAGTAAGTGTTGATAATAGCATTATTTTTAAAATAAAATAAAAGCGTCAGTGACGCGCGTTGAGTACACAGCGCAAACAAAGACACAACAGCAGTAATCGAATGTAATCCAGTTTATTGTGGGGCTAGGCTGGCTAGCCCGGATATGCTCACGCTTACCCCCCTTCTGCTTAATCTCACGCCGCGTTTGGTGCCTCCGCTGTGGGCCAGATGCAGTACTGGGGGTCGGGGATGTTGAAGGCCGAGTCAGTGCAGCCCGAGCTTCGGCGTGTGTGAAGTTTATCTCTAAAGATCTGACTCTGCCGATGTTGAGCAGAAACTCATGACTGTATGCACATTTTAGAACCGATAGACGCGACGAGGACGTACAAAAACACTGACTCACAAGATATAAATCACGTTCTGTCTGGAGAGAGAGAGCTGCGTGTGCAGGAATAATAAATAATTAGCTACACATCAGAAATCACTGATCACAGATCAGAAGGAACTGAAAAAAGACTCCTGTTTTCATTTGTACATCCAAACACTGAGAAACTGCCTGCGTTCACTCGTTCACAAGTAATGATCTCTCGAGCGTTTGCATGGGCGTGGCAGATTCTCTGGGCGGAGGAAAGGGAGGTAACCGTTCCTGCTTGGACGTCAAACCAGGAGACTTCAGGATTGGCTCGTCTGGCCTGTCATTTTCTCAAAGGCAGAGAAAGACAGCCAGAACTCGGGTTTACACCGATCAACATTTCTATCCACTTGGGGACAATATTCAGGCTAGGGGAACACATATTAATGTTGAAAAACCTCAAAATGATAATTTAATGCCATGGGACCTTTAAAGATAATGCTGTAAACTATATAGGGAGCCCTTACTTACATATTGCTATTAAAGATTAACAACAGAGCCCAAACTATTAGCCTAAATTCAGTTGCTATTTATTTTTAGATATAATAATCAACACTCATAAGCTTCACATAAGGCAGTTTTTGCAGTAACTTCTAAATCGAATTATTATAATTTTTTCTCCAATTTTTTGTTGAAATATAATCATTTAGTGGCTGTAATTTTAATGACAGGTTTATTTAAACATACATTAAATAAACAAGACATCACTAACAGGCTAAGTAGTATATAATGAATATATATAGGCTAATATAATGAATATATAGGCTAATATAGTGCATGTATTCAGTGAAAGAGTTAATCTCTCTAACGTTAGTGAGCTAACAGCTGTGGACACTGACTTCTGAGGGAAACGTGATTCTACACGACATTGTTTACCAGCTGTTTTATTGTCTTTCCGCGGTTGAATCACCGATGGAGTGATTACACAACATATGATACGTTTCAGTAAGTTGTAATGTATCCTCAACAAGATATTAATTTATATTTATTCTCTTCCTGATCGCGACGCGTTCACTCGCGCGGCGCGCGCTGCCGCTTGAAGTTGAACTGATACGCGTCTATCAGTCACGTAACATTAAAGAGCATTAAAATGCATTTATCATTTGAATTTCGTGATAAAATGGACTGAATACTCAATATGTTCGTGTGGAAACTAGGATTGAAGTGTGTTCCGCGCTTTAAACAAGCCGACTGTTAACTGTTAAAGATTGCATTCATAACCGTTCGGTACACGCGTGCACCGAACCGAGAGCCTTGTACCGAAACGGTTCAATACGAATACGTGTACCGTTACACCCCTACTAGCTGTCAAACTATTTTTTTATAATTAAACATCAAATTATGCAAAATGTCATATATATATAATATTTTTATAATATATAATATTAATTTATGCATTAACTAACATAAACTAACAATGAGCAATATATTTTTACAGAATTAATTTTTGTTAATGTTAGTTAATAAAAACATCTTGATTATGATTGAAATCACTTCAAAAAGGAAACGTCTCAGTTACGTATGTAACCCTCGTTCCCTGAAGGAGACGTACGTCGGAACCATAGACTGTAAAAAAATATGGACGTAGTGTCCTTGACGTCACCCATAGGATTCTGAAGAGCAGTTTTGAAGCGTAAAGTAGGGTCGAGCTGGCCGTTGCCATCTTGTCAGCGTGTTATCGCGCGTCACTCCCGGATAACAGAAAATGGGCAAAGAGGCGGGACGTGGGCGGAGCTGAGGTGACGCGATGACTAACAGACAGCAGATAAATGGCAATCCACCTGTCACTAAGGCCACACCCTTAATTATGCAGGACTTTAAAGCTTTATATAATGTAAACGAATTAGTTATAATTAATTCACCCCCCTCACAGTTGTCATGAAGGGCAAAATTAGCCGTATAGACCAAAACCACAATTTGTACCAGGCTGTAAACATGTTTTAATCTGCTGTAAAGTTGGGCATTTTAACATGGGGCTCAATGAGATTCTGCTCCCTTCTGGAGCCGGTCCCTAGCGGCCAGTCGATGAATTGCAGTTTAAGTCACTTCCGTATTGGCTTCAAGAGAAACTGCGGGAGGTTGCCGTTTGGTCGGAACTGATCAAATCTACTTTGAGTGTAACTAAACGAGCCAATGAGCACTCAAGCCCTTACGAGAAAGGTGAAACAAACAGCGTGCCGACATGATCACTTTCTCCTGAGAGAACATGGTTCGTTCACCCATGAAGGCAATCTCACAAATGTTAATATGTGAGAGAGATCGTGGCCGTCAAATGAGGACAGGGAACAACCGCATCCAGAAACACACGGTTTGAACGACATCTTGAAAAAGACGCAGGGTCAAACCATGTAAGCTCTTTTCGAGGAAACACTCTGACAGTGCTGAAGCACACAGGGGAAATGGCCGCAGCTCACAGCAGTTCTATAGTGCAAGCCTGCTGTGAGCACTCAATCTCATTAAAGACGCCTAGACTCTGAAGCTGTGAAAACTGCTGTTGATCGTCACTCGTGATGCAACCACCGCTGTAAGCCACATACCAATGTTCATTGGCTAGTTTAGTTAAACTCGAAGTAGATTGGTCTCTGAAAGCAATCCCCAATTCCTCGGTCAGTTCCGACGTACGTCGAACGTTACCATCTGAAAGGGAACATAATTGTTCATTGTTTGCTCACAGTACATGAACAAATGTTAAAGGTCCCATGGCATGAAATTTTCATTTTATGAGGTTTTTCAACATTAATAGGAGTTCCCCTTGCCTGAATATTGTCCCCAAGTGGCTAGAAATTTTGATCGGTGTAAACCGAGTTCTGGCTGTCTTTAAGCTGTGTACTCAATGCGTGTACGCCTTTCATATGATAGCAAAATATCTAAAAAAATAATGCTATAATCAACACTAACTCGTAACTCGTTCATTTCGACAGCTGTAATGGTACATTGCATGTGTAACAAAGTTGGTAGAATAATGATGAAGACGGACTCGGCGTGACTGAGACTCGTGTTTATTCAGAACTCTCAGATACAAACAAAATAAACTTGCGCTGAAAGCGCTCTCACAACTCAGTAGGAACAATATAACTTTGTTAGCAATCGCTCTGTCTCTAGTCCATTGATGTCCGGTTTGCGAACGAATCGTTCTTTTGAACCGGTTCTTTTTAGTGAACCGGTCGAACCAGTTCACCAAATCGGACTGAATCGTTCTAAACGGTTCGTGTTTCGAGTTGGCGCTGATCCATCATTTACTAAAGTAACTAACTTTCTGACATGAGTAACAGTCCCTCCGACTAGAAATAAACTAATAACCTGAAGTATATTCTAGTAACTACAACAGTTCACTGAACTGAGAAGTGCTGAGAACTGATGAGAAGTGAACTCAGGTCCATCCGTCAAAGATGTCAGCCAATCACAACAGTGGGCGTTTTTACTGAAGTCTCACAGCAGACACGCCTCTTGCAACAGGGCATTCAGCCTCAGGGCAAACATCAGTATAGAAAAAATGCCATTTATTTTTAAATTATGACATTTTATGATGTAAAAATCATACTAACAATATAAGTACACCTCAGAAAACATTATAAAATAAAATAAAAAATCCATGCCATGGGACCTTTAACAGATACAACTTTTGATTTTAAAGTATTAGTAAATATTGAAATCAACATGAACTAAGATTAATAAAATGCTGTGGAAGTATTAATCATTGCTAGTTATGGTTTACTAGGGCCCTATTTTAACGATCTGAGCGCATGGTCTGAAGCGCAGGTGCACTTAGGGTGTGTCCGAATCCACTTTAGCTAGTTTAACGACGGAAAACATGGTTGGCGCGCCCGGCGCATGATCTAAAAGTGTTGTACCTCATTTCTTAATGAGTCATGGGTGTGTTTTGGGTATAATGTGCAATAAACCAATCAGAGTCTCATTCCCTTTAAAAGCCAGTTCACGAGTTTACACTTACATCAAATTAGTAAGTGTAAAGATTACGTATTTGGCGTGCTGTCCGGGGAGGACTCAGGGCTCTGAATTTTGGCTCGAACCCAGAGTATCCCCCGGTTATAGATATAGTCTAGAATTAGACTGCATGGTATTATGGATTGTGTTGACGTCTAATAAGAGTTTATTCAATCAAAGTGAGGAGATGGGGTGGTGGAGGGACGCTAAAAAACTGTCAACGTAAAGGAGGTAAATCTGCAGTATATATACACACCTCTTATCGTTGAATAAATTGATTAACTTATGTGCTCCGCTCGTGTTTAATTAGGTTTAATTGTCTGAACGTGCTCCTCCCGAAATTTGTTAATAAAACATCACTTGCGCTCGCACAATGGCAGATTCGCTATTTACATGGCAGAATTTGTGAGTGGAAAGACTGCACACTTCTCCAGAGATCTCCCTTTTAATAATTTAAATAAATACTGTGCTATTGACTTTAGAGCAGGTTTTTGTTGGTCAATGGCGCAGTCGTTTTCAGTTCCTCAAAATAGCAATGCGCCAACAATGAACACACCTGGTTTTCAGACCAGCATGGCAATGGGTGAACAGATGGGCGCGACGTGAAAATGGGAACTGCGTCGGGCTGAAACTAGCAAAAAACACTTGCGTCGCGCCTACTTAAATGTGCTAATTCATTTCTAATCTTTTTATATAGTTGTCTAATAAACCTGATATTACATATTACTCTTTGACACATTTCTTTTGTTCCGCTTGTGTACATTGCATCAGCTAAATGCATAAATGTAAAATATGATAAATAATTACATTTTCAACTTTCTTCAGTGTGTAATGTTGCTATTTGAGCATGAAACAGATCTGAAAAGTTACAAAGCAGAAAGTCCCTCCAATTGGTATTATTCTATATATCAGTGTCAGTTTCTGAACCCCCTGAAACGCCTCCATTGCAATCTTGAGTTTTCTTCCAGGGAACGCACACGTCACAATATTCCTAATTTAAATAATTCCTGCCCAAGAAGGTTGAATTAGCAGAGCAACAGCACAGCTGTACCTAAAATATTGCAATATTGTATATTGCATATCAGAGTTCAGAAGAGGACAAATTGTTGGTTCGCGTTTCGCTGGCTCATCTGTGACCAGGACAGAAAGTCTTTGTTTTGTAGCGAGAGCTATGGCATCCAGGGTAATGTCGGCATAAGTCCAGGCAGGACGGACCGCATCCAACAGGAGTAACTGTGGACGAAGAGGAAGCTGTCTAAAAGGGATGTCCAGGTACTAACCCGGATTGTTTCCAAAAAACATAAAACCACAGCTGCCCAACTCACTGCATAATTAAACGCACACCTTGACTCTGTTTCCACCAAAACTGCTCATTGGGAAGCTCCACAGAGTCAATATTCATGGTCGGGCTGTTATAGCCAAACCTTTGATCTCTGCCAATGCCAAATGTCAGTTTCATTGGTGCCAACAGTGCAAATCTTGGGCTGTGGACAATGTGAAACATGTTTTGTTCTCTGATGACGAGTCCACCTTCACTGCCTTTCCCACATCCCATATATACATAATTGGGGTCGCTTCAACCCGCGGACTTGGCAACACAGTGCCGTTGACATTTGACAACTAACGTTATGTGTCGCTCCGTTAGGGACGGATTGGTAATCTGTGCGTTCTGGAAAAGTCCAGAACGGCCGTCCAACTGAGGGCTGTCGCCCGGCCGTCGGCAAAAAAAAAAAAAAAAAAAAAGTCTATGGCTAGCAGAAAACGTAAGGAGAAAAGTGGATGGGAAAAAGTTTCCAAGTCTCTCGAGACTACTGGCTTTTTGGTTGCAGTGCAACTGCCAGCACACTACATCGCTTAGCCACACTGAGTAGAGGACCAGCAAGTGGAAGCTGAGCCTGAGCTCCTATTTGTGTACACTCACAATACAACAAAACATTGTGCTTTTGTCAAAATGAACTCTTGTCAAGCTGTAACCTACTGTCATCTAACCAAAATCTCTCACTCACTCACCTAAGGTATTGAATTAAACGGGAAATCATCAGGCATGCATTGCTACCACTCTAAACGTACTAACATACAAGGAAGGGGGATAGATAATTGACTACATTTTTGTTTAACCAAAAAATCCTAGCTTGCACTTTCTGTCTGTCTTCCATCAGAGTGCAGTTTTTCCTTGTCTTTGGAATTGGCACAATGTGGTGGTTGTTTGTGAAAGCTTCACAGACAAAATTAAGCCTAGCCATTTTCATCATTTCACAGCCTTAATATAAATCAAAGTTTATTATCATCATTGGTTTTGAGATGTTACTTGTTGTGAATACCTTGTCTGATAGTCTGACAGTATTGTGGCATAGTACATCCTGGCTAGTGTCTGTTGCGCACGGCTAAGGGCGAATGGCCGGATGATGGGCCTATTTGGGAGAAAGTCCAGGGCTGTTTTTTAGCCCCAGTCCGTCCCTGCGCTCCGTTGCTCTGATTGGTTGTAGGTCTATCCAATTGAGGTCTTTCCTGGTTCGGTTGAAACACGCCCCATAATTACAGGCCAATGGAGCAGTATCAGACTCATATTCTGACTAGAATTGAGTATGACGACGTCAGGCTAGCCGCATACTGGATGTTTTTCCCTTTTCACACCATTCTTTGTAAACCCTAGAAATGGTTGTGCGTGAAAATCCCAGTAACTGAGCAGATTGTGAAATACTCAGACCGGCCCATCTGGCACCAACAACCATGCCACGCTCAAAATTGCTTAAATCACCTTTCTTTCCCATTCTGACATTCAGTTTGGAGTTCAGGAGATCGTCTTGACCAGGACCACACCCCTAAATGCATTGAAGCAACTGTCATGTGATTGGTTGATTAGATAATTGCATTAATGAGAAATTGAACAGGTGTTCCTAATAATCCTTTAGGTGAGTGTGTATATATATATAAGCAGAAATGGATGTGCCATCATTCCCATACGTTCAGCTGTGCTATTTCATAATTTTGATTACTTTCCTATTATTCTACACTGTGGAAGTTGTGTCCAAGCTTTAGACCATCGCTGTATGTTGTAGTTTTGTGTATTTGTGCGCTTGTTGAGTTTGTCTGTCATCATATGTGTGTTGGGAGCTGTCACAATTCTTTCAGCTCCTGACTTTGACCCAGAGGTCGAGGTTTCCCAGAAGACCCGTAAACGACAGCTGCGGCTCCCAGAGGACTCTTCACACTCACTTGCGAGCACACATACAACGAAAACACACACACACACACATTCGGGCAGAGTAAGTTGAGATGTGAAGAAGAGCCATGTGAATTCCACCGAGTGCTGCTATATCTCTCTGTTCCGCTCGCTGACTCCGTCTAGACTAAAAAGCCCTCCCAACGTCCCTGGATGTTCCCGGAGGGTGCTGGGAATACCACGACCCGGTCAGGATCTACTTTTTCATGTACATATCATTTGCTTTTTCTGAACAATGCGAGCGGCTGACCTCTCTGTTGACCGGGCGTATACTTTCTGAACACCCACAGCGTGAGCCACAGCCATTGGGGAGCTAAAACGGTTTAAAATAACAGTGCGGTTGAGCAGAAAACAAGACCCGGCCAATCACAGAGCCCTCGTTAAAAATCCACACTGTTTCCATGGCGATAGAAAATATACTTACAGGTTAACCTGGACAAACCGGCAGGCCATAGTTACAGGAGAAGACCTCCACTTTATACAGTCACAATTATATTCTTGCCCTCTGACACACACACACACACACACACACGTGTAAAGCATAATACAGTGGCTGGAGTTTATATACTGAGGGAGCGATGAATGGTGTGCTATTCATAACATCCGTAAAATCTGCAGAAGCCATCAGAACGCAGTGGGAAACACATATGCAGATATACTTGAAACACTCTAGAGATGCACATAAAACACACTCACACACACACTATTGAGACTCAAACTGTATTTCATACTAGTGCTGTTGAAGCTGCTCTGTAACTGTGGCTACACGCTACTCATAATTTAAAGTAGTTAAAGTCATTTGCACTACAGTCCATGTAATTACCAGAAAATCACAGATACTGATCTTAGTCTTATTTGATTTATAGGTGTTCCTTAAAGGGATAGTTCACCCAAAAATGAAAATTAGCCCATGATTTACTCACCCTCAAGTCATTCTAGGTGTATATGACATTCTTCTTTCAGACGAATACAATCGGAGTTATATAAAAAAATGCCCTGGCTCTCGTGAACGCGCGCGTACGACAGTTAGCAGAAGTTAGAGATTACAGTTTGTAAAGTTTTAAATATGGATATTTTTCGTACACAAATGCATCGCTTTGCTTCAGAAGGCCTTTATTAACCCCCCGGAGCCGTGTGGAGCAGTTATATGATGGATAGATGCACTTTTTTGGACTTCAAAACAGAAACAGCCATTCACTGCCATTATAAAGCTGGGAAGAGCCAGGACATTTTTAATATAACTCCAATTGTATTCGTCTGAAAGAAGAATGTCCAGAGCTGCCAACTCTCACGCATTGGCTGTGAGACACACGCATTTGATTGGTTTCACACGCTCACACGCCACACCCCCGATTTCTCACGCTGAAGTGTCACCTGGTCGGTCAAATGCCTGAAAGATGAGTTTATCTATAGATCTACATGTTGAGCCGATCATGTTGATCGATTAGTTATGCTTTCGGTGAGGGGGTTCAAGATTCATGGGCAAAAAAATACGGTGTTGCGCGACCTAAAACTACATACTGTTTTGGGTTCTGACGAGAACGAGCCTGTAATGAGCGAAGTGGAGTGGAGTGACGCTCAGAGGTGCGTTTCCCGAAAGTGTCGTTCGCTATATGGTCACAAGTTCCGTCATTAAGCATAGTTAAACGCAGGGGCGCAGCTAAGGGGGGGAAAGTTAGGACGATTCTAAGGGCCCACACACTTTTGGGGCCCCCTGAGATGATCTTGGATAGCTAGGTTGGTGTGGTAGAGGGCCCAACATCAAATTCTTTCATAGGGCCCAAAATTGCTAGCGGCGCCCCTGGTTAAACGAGTCGTTTTTCCCGAGCCCATACCAACGAACGTTCGCAAACAGCATCGCAAGTTGATTTGCATACATTTTGTTCTTGCACTGATGTTAAATTTGTAGCCATTTTGCACTTTAACAGCCAGTTTGAGATATAGGCTATATTTGAGTGTGTAATGATTCTGACAGTTTTTTTCCATTGAAATGTCTGGGGAAAAGTGTCCCAATAACCCTGAATTCACCCTATACTCTTTGAAATCATAATTACATTGCATTATGAAGCTTGAAACCCCAAATATTATAACATTCTTCATTAACAATTATTCAGTTATTTGTAACAATCTCATTGTAAAAAAAAAGAAAAAGAAAAAAGTGGTTTCAATGTAGCCAGCTACTTTTTGATAGTAACTTGTAGTGTAGCTACTTTTTCAAAAGGGTATAACTTGAATGTAACTTAACTACTTAAAGTAGTTTTTACTACAATGTTTTTTTTTTTAGATCAGCCACAGCAAAAAAGAACCACAAAACAGACAGAAGAGCAACAGACAGGACTGACAGTTTTTTCCTTTTTCTTCCCTGTAAATGTATACTGTAGGTTGATGTATAATCAATTTGCTCTATTAGACAAAACCATTCCTCTACATAGTGCTTTAAAATTGTGTGTGTGTCAATAGGATATACTGTATACAAAGCGTCATAAAGATGCATTTTGTCTTAATAGACAGAATTAATTATCAACCTTATCAAAGGCAAAAAAGAAATAAAAAAACAAAAAAAAACAATACTACTCAAATGCTAATGCAGAGAGAGTGTTTTCTGTGATGTGTGTGTGTATATAGCTATTATATATATATATATATATATATATATATATATATATATATATATATATATATATATATATATATATATATATATATATATATATGATTATTATTTATTTAATTTTTTGTTGTTGTAATTTTTGCTTTGTACGCAGCAAAATTTTGGTTGGCCCCACCAAATCTCACTCTAAGTTTTTTTGAAAAGTTGGCAGCTCTGAATGTCATATACACCTAGGATGAGTAAATATGACAAAATCATGGGCTAATTTTCATTTTTGGGTGAACTATCCCTTTAATACACACCATTAAACACTTTGAAATTGGTAAGACAGGTTTTCACACTTGTGTCCTCTTTAAGGGTGTTTTCACACTTGGTCCTTTTCAGGGGGTCTGAGCACGGTTCGCGTGATTTTGGCCCATATGTGAACACTCCAAACTATCTCAGACCCCTTTAAAGCGAACCGAACCGAGACCATCTCGGGAGGTGGTCTGGGTACGGTTCGATCTCATCATATGGTACGGTTCGCTAAAAACACGCAATCTGAACACAAATCGCTCTGGGCTTACTTTATTTTTCTGTTCGCGAATTCCAGTGAAGTTTGCTCATCAGATGCCTCCGTACAAATCGGCTGTTCATCATGGCTGCTTCTTCTGGCAATTCTCGACAAATTATTCGTTCACAACTTACACTTGTTTATTGCAATTTCAACCGCTTCCGCACTGTGTAAGAGAGAAGCTGCGCGCCTTGCCAGTTTAAAATGGTGTTACGAGCGCACACACCTAAAGCGCATGCACAGAAGCCAGCTGTCACAGCGCGTGTACTAAAGGGAATCTTTAGCGTCCTCTTGCATTTATTTTAAAGTGTCAAAAACACACAGGTTTCACGTAAACAGGTGGTTTTGTTTTAAGTGAATGTAAACATCTGCATTACTAGCCTTTGCAGTTTTCCATTTCCATTTCTTACTTGAATGCTGTTTTAAGGCATATCTACTCTACCTGGAAATTTTAAAGCAGATTATTTAATTTGCATCTTTTTAAAATATTTTCTTTATTGTTTATTTTTTGTATGCTGATGTTATCATTGCCTTCTGCAATAAAATAATCATGATTCAAGGAAAATTCTAAATGTCATTTACAAAGGTGGATGTGTGATATAGCTAGTGCAAGAATATGTAGTATTGCAAAAAATATATATTTTTTGTGTAAAAAGATAAACAGCTCAATTCATTTGTAGCAATGTCATTTAAAAATTTTTTTTTTTTTTTTTTACAAATAAATATCATGGTTACCGAGGCACAAACAATGTTAGTGAATGGGATCAAAAGGCCATAGGGTCAGCCATCAAACACTGTACTGGACTAGATCCAAAAAGCACAGTATGAACACAAAGGGGTCTGGGACCACATTCCTAATAAAGTGGACCAAAAACGGATCTGAGTCCTCTTTCAGATACAGGGACAGTGAAGAGAACTGGGTCCTTTTTCACTTGGTTCACCTTTTGGTCCACTTAAAGGAGTATGAGTTTGGTTCTTTTAAAGAGAACCCAAGTGTGAAAACACCCTAAAAACCGAACTCAGACTCCTTTAAGGGGACAAAGAGGTGAACTAAGTGGAAAAAGACCCAGTTCTATTCACGTTGACACTGTCCCTGTACCTGAAAGAGGACACGGAACCTTTTTTGATCCACTTACGTAGGAATGTGGTCTCAGACCCCTTTGTGTACATACTGTTGCTTTTTGGATCGTGTCCAGTTCAGTGTTTGATGGCTGACCCTATGGCCTTCAACATTTACACTTACATTGTTTGTGCCTCAGTAACCAAGATATTTGTTTGTAAAGATTATTATTAATTTTTAAATGACATTGCTACAAATGCTGTTGAATTAAGTTGTTTTTCTTTTGACACACACACACACACACACACACACACACACACACACACACACACACACACACACACACACACACACACACACACACACACACACACACACACACACACACACACATATATATATATATTTGCAGTAGCCTACCTATTCTTGCACTAGCTATATCACACATCCACCTTTGTAAATAACGTTCATTTTGAAAAAATTTCCTTGAATCATGTTTTTTTTTTTTATTGCAGAAGGCAATTATAACATCAACATACAAAAAAATAAACAATAGGCCTGCACAGGGTTCCCACTCTTTTTCAGCAACCATTTTCCAGTACTTTTCCAGGACATTTTCAATTTTACTACGGCGGGAATAAAAGACGAGGATCATGCCAAATATTGCTTTCTAAGTCTTTAAAAGCCGTCCAGTTTATGGCCATTACTTAACAATCCAGCATTTTTCAATATGAGCTCTTAATCATACATTATGACTATGGAAGCTTGTTTACACCACAGAATAGAAAGAAAAGGTAATTGTGACTTTCTATCTCACTATTCTGACTTTCTCACAATTGCGAGTTTACATATTTGTTATATAAACGCGAAAATTGTCGCAATTCTTTTTTCCTCCGAATTGGACTTTATAACTTGCAATTGCAGTTTAGATCGCACAATTCTGAGAAAAGAAGTCAGAATTGCAAGATATAAACTCGCAACTGCGCAAAAAAGTCAATTGTGAAGAAAAGGTCAGAATTGCGAAAATCACGCAATTCTGACTATATCTGGCAATTCTGACTTTATACCACACAAATGTGACTTTATATCAAAATGATGTGATTAGGTAGCAGCTTACGAGTTAACATAAATACATTTGAGCAGTTCATAGCATTAGCTAACGGCTGCAAGTGGCAACACAAGACTAAACATCATTATTCAAAATACTCATACGCATCAAACTCAGCATTCCCGAAAATGTGCTTTCTATAACTAGCGCTAATTGTTTGGGCCAGCGATAAAATCTTTATACTCGGCTAAAGAAATAACTTTTTTTTAAAGAATTTTCCAAGACAACAACAAGATTTTCCAGGACATTTTACATTTTCTCTAATTTTCCATGTGTTTTCCAGGACTGGAAAATTTGTCATCAATTTTCCAGGTTTTCCAAGACAAGTGGGAACCCTGCTGCAATAAAATAATAAAAGAAAGATGCAAATGAAATAAACTGCTTTAAATTTTCCAGGTAAAGTATAGGTATGCCTAAAAGCAGCTTTCAAGTAAGAAATGGAATAATCATATGAAAAAATTAAACTATATATTCCTCACTGTATGACGTACTCCACTGATTCTTATATTAGGCTAGTAATGCAGATGTTTACATTCACTTAAGACAAAACCACCTGTTTACGTGAAACCTGTGTGTTTTTGACACTTTAAAATAAATGCAAGAGGACGCTAAAGATTCCGTTTAGTGCACGCGCTGTGACAGCTGGCTTCCGTGCATGCGCTTTAGGTGTGTGCGCTCGTAACACCATTTTAAACTGGCAAGGCGCGCAGCCGCGTCCCTTCGGAAGCGGTTGAAATGGCAATAAACAAGTTTTGAACGAATTTGTAGAGATTTGCATTGGAGATTTGCCAGAAGAAGCAGCCATGAAGAACAGCCGATTTGTACGGAGGCATCTGATGACCAAACTACATCGGAATTCGCGAAAAGAAAAAAAATCAAGTAAGCCCAGAGCGGTTTGTTTCAGATTGCTTGTTTTTAGCGAACCGTACCCAGACCACGCTTTAAAGGTGTTTGAGATCGTTTGGAGAGTTCTGTTTCATTCCTCCTGACCGCCAGAGGCGGTGCTAAGCACTAGTGGATAATCGCTGCGCCAGCTCGATAGGTCGAGAAAATTATAACAACAAAGTCACGTCATGACGCAGACCGAGACGCGAGGATATAATCCCCAGCAGCTCGGTGCCCAGCCTCTTTCGCTTTCTCGCTTATGATAGGTCATTATTTCGCGCTGTCCTGTACAGTTTACCTGAGTTGCGAGGATTCGCCCTCCTAAACTGTGACAGCACGCTCAACGCTATCTTCGGGACGGATATCTCGGATTCCATTTCTACGTGAGTGCATACTATTATATTTTATTGTTGTGTCGGCGATACCCTGTGCTTCACGGTACTACCGGTGGCTGGTTTCGACCGCGCTTGGGTAGCGTTTTCACCGCAAACCTATATATTATTATTTTACTATCTTGGACGTTATAATCTTCCGGTTCTATCCGAAGATTTGAGGGACGTCTGACCTCCGGAGTGGGTGTTATTACAGTTCTGAGTGCCTACGGTGCTACCGAGGACGCGTTATTGACGGAGTCATGGATCATAGCCCTCTCATCCCCGTTTCAAGCTGCAGATTGTGTCCGAATTCGATGCTTCCCGACGACGGACATGATGTATGCCCATCTTGCTTAGGGATTCAACATTTGAAGGAGGCTCTAACTGATCCGTGTTTGCATTGTAGTATGCTACCACTGTCAGAAAGACAGCTTCGCTTGGCTGAATTAGACACTAACTCACCTGTTAGTCTTGCGCAACAGCCGCGACGCGCTCAAAAGCGCCGTGCTTCGGCAGCTGCTGGCGCTCCACCGAGTAAGAAAAAATCTTCACGACAGACGGAAACTTCAGAACATATGTTATCGAAGACTGTGGCTACTCTCTCTTCAGAAATGATGGAGATGAAACGTCTTCTTCAGTCTCTTCAACCCCCAACGCTAACCACCCATACTGGGAACACACCAGTGGATGAGAGTGATTTCCAACCCTCAAACGATATGGATATGGATTTGGACGCTCTCTCCATGAGCGCGTCTAATTCACATTTTCTCGATGCAGAGTTGGCGGAACCTGCCACGCAACCCACCCTCCCACATGATGTTTTTTCCAACCTGTCAGCTACAGGTGGTTCGAGTGGTGGGTCTGTACATTCATCGGGCGCAGGCCCATCTTCTCCAGATGATATTTTATCTATTCTGCAGATGGCTGTGGCTCGTTTGGGTCTTGACGAATCACCTGTGCAGCCCGTTCAAGCCAATGTGTTTTTCAGACAAGCTGCTGGTAGTAATGTGTTTGCAATGCCACCATGCAAGGACTTTGTGACAGAATTCTCCAGTGCACTTACAAGTCCTAACGTACCTAGAAGAAGATCAAAGACAGCCCGCACACTGGCTTCAATGGCCGAAGCTGACTCCATTGGTGTAGGACGGGCTCCTGAAATTGAACAGCCAGTAGCAGCACTGGTGGTATCACCGGATGAGGCTTTAAGAGGCAATGTACGCTGCCCAAGCGCGCAGTGTGGACGTACTGACTCTTTCCTAAAGAAGGCATATGAGTCTGTAGCATATATAACGAGGGCTGAGAATACTATCTGCCAGCTGCTTCTTGCCTGTAATAATACGTTGGAGTCCGCGAGCGTGGATGCTTCCATTCCTCGGTTCTTACAGACGGCTCTGCTGACTATGGGTCATGTGACGCGGGAACTTGGTACACTTTCATCGACCCTTCTAACAGCCAGGCGCCAGGTATGGCTTGCCCAGGCAAGGTTATCTGAAGATTGTAAAAAGACGCTGAGAGAACTGCCAATTGTACCGGGACACCTTTTCGGCCCCAATGTTTCTGAGGTATTGGAGAAGAGAATGAAGTTGTCAGAAGCAACACGACAACTAACTCAAGTACCACGGGCACCACCGTTTAGGATGCCATTGGCTCCGGCTCACCCACGCTACCACGGCTCAGAGCAACGAGTGCGTCAACACAATGTTCATCAGTTTCAAGCACCACAGCGTCATAGAGAGACTGAACAGGCTCAGGGACCCCGCCCTTTTCACCGTCACCGTCAGGGGGGGCCACGTCAGCGCCCCCCCACAGGTCCTAAAACCAGAGGCCAAAAACCCTGAAGCTATGGGGCCGGCAGTCGGTCGTTTTACAGTGCAACACCTAGATTACTGGGAAAATTCAGTGTCCGACCCCTGGGTTCTGGCAACCTTGAACAGGGGATACACTCTGCAGTTCCGACGCCGGCCTCCCAAGTTTTCAGGAATCCTTCGGACAGTTGTCAAAGATACAAACAGTTCAAAGGCCCTTTCCTTAGAAATTCATTCACTGTTGCTGAAAGGAGCCATAGAAAAAGTTCCTCCCCTCAGTCAGAGGGACGGGTTTTACTCCATGTACTTCCTTGTTCCGAAAAAGGACGGCAGTTTTCGGCCAGTTCTGGATCTGAGACGCCTAAATGTGTTTTTAAAGTCTCTTCCTTTCCGAATGTTACGCACGGTCGATGTTCTTCGATCTGTGACGAAAGGAGACTGGTTTGTGAGCGTGGATTTGAGGGATGCTTACTTCCATGTTCCCATTGCTCCCCACCACAGGAAGTTCCTAAGATTCAGTTTTCAGGATCAAGCCTATCAATTCAGAGTCCTACCATTCGGTCTATCTCTTGCTCCTCGCGTTTTCACAAGATGCATGAGTGCAGCCCTGTCTCCCCTTTGGTCCAAGGGCATGAGGATTCTGCCCTATTTAGACGATTGGCTGCTTTGTGCCCCAACAAAACAACATGCTATTCGCAACACCAAGGTTGTGCTGGAGCATATTCAGAGGCTGGGTCTAACTGTGAACGACACAAAGAGTCATCTGGTCCCAGAGCAAACTCTAACCTTCATAGGTATAACACTCAACTCCATCACAATGTCTGCCACATTGTCCCAAGCTCGGACGGACAAGATTTGTCAGCTACTGACTCGTTTCCGTCTAGGAACAAAAGTTTCTTATGGTGTCCTTCTGCAACTAATGGGGATGTTAGCTGCCGCCACATCCGTGATTCCCTTGGGCTTGCTTCACCTCAGGCCCCTTCAGAGGTGGAGCAACAGCTTGGGGTTGGACTCAGCAAGACACCGTCATCGCATGATTTCCGTTTCTCCTGCTTGTACCCGTGCACTGAGACCCTGGAAACGAGTGACGTTTCTGAGAGCCGGAGTGCCTCTAGGGGTGGTGCCCTCCCGTCGAGAAGTGATCACAACCGATGCTTCTCTAACAGGATGGGGGGCAACTTGGAGTCAGAGGGGAATCAGTGGTCACTGGTCACCAAGGGAAGCCTTAGAACATATCAACATCTGGGAACTGAAGGCAGTGTACTTAGCTCTACTACACTTCTTACCAAATCTGGTGGGTCGTCACGTGCTTGTCCGTTCCGACAACACGTCAACGGTTTTTCACTTGAACCATCAGGGCGGCACCAGGTCACTTGCGTCTCTACAGCTAACTCGCAAGATCCTTACATGGTCTCAGGGCCGGTTAGCTTCGTTAAGGGCGGTTCATCTCCCAGGATCAGACAATCAAGTGGCGGATGCTCTGTCCAGGGATCTACTGCTCCCGGGGGAATGGAGACTTCACCCGGACGTGGTGCAGTTGATTTGGCAGCGGTTTGGCAAGGCGGAGGTCGACCTGTTTGCATCAGAACTGACCACTCATTGCCGCTGGTGGTTCGCGAGAGCCGAGAAGTCCAGCCCATTGGGTCAGGATGCATTAGCCCACGAGTGGCCGAGCTGCCTTTTGTATGCGTTTCCCCCTTTTCCACTTCTGTGGGAAACACTGCACCGAATATACCTATGCAAGCACAGGGTGCTGTTGGTGGCACCTCGATGGCCAGCCAGGCCATGGTTTCCCCTCCTTCTGAGTCTACTACAGGGCGAGCCGTGGCAGCTTCCCGTCAGAAGAGACCTCCTTTCTCAGATGCACGGCCGTGTTTGGCACCCAGACCCGTTTCGCCTTCAGCTCTGGGTCTGGCCGTTAGGCCTAGTTCACAGTTAATGGCTTGTGAACCAGCAGTAGTGAACACCATCAGCAACGCTAGGGCTCCTTCAACACGACAGATTTATGCTGCTCGTTGGAGGATCTTTTCTTCTTGGTGTGGGGATCAAGGAATTGACCCAGTTCACTGTACTGTGCCAAAAATTTTGAGTTTCTTGCAGCATCTGTTAGATGACAACAAGGCGGCCTCCACTTTAAAAGTTTATGTTGCTGCCATATCTGTTTATCACGACCCAGTTGATGGTGCTTCATTGGGGTCTCATAACCTTGTTTGCAGTTTTTTGAAGGGAGCGAGGCGTTTAAAACCTGTTCGTTCTACTCCCTTTCCGGTCTGGGACTTACCGCTTGTTCTAGAGTCCCTTTGTTCACCACCATTTGAACCACTGGCTGTTGCGGATATTAAGTGGTTGTCATTAAAAATGTCATTTTTGTTGGCCGTCGCTTCCACTAAACGTGTTGGTGAGCTTCATGCTCTATCAGTGAGTGAACTGTGCTTACGCTGGTTGCCAGAGGATTCCGGGGCCATTCTTCGACCCAATCCAGCTTTTCTCCCTAAAGTTTTGTTACCACAATTTGTGAATCAGTCTATTCATCTGGCTGCTTTTCGACCGCCTTCCACTCACTCAGGGACAGATGGGGGAAGGTCTCATCTTCTGTGTCCTGTACGAGCTTTAAAGTGCTATGTTAATTCTACCGCTTCTTTCAGACAGACGGATCAGTTGTTTGTTTGTTACGGTGAAGTACGCAAGGGTGCGCCTTTGTCCAAACAGAGACTATCACGCTGGATTGTTGAAACGATAAAGTCGGCGTATAGCAAATCTCATCAGCCCTTACCAGCAGGTGTTACTTGTCACTCCACTAGGGCAGTCTCATCGTCTTGGGCTGCTTTTCGGGGAGTTTCCTTGGCAGATGTATGCGAGGCTGCTACCTGGTCTTCTCCATGTACCTTCGCAAGGTTCTACAAGGTTAATGTTGCTGCTTCCCATGATGTGAGCTCTGCAGTCCTTCTGGAGCAACTCTGATGTTGCAAGTGGGTGGCATTCCTCATGACTGTGTTGATATGTGTCATCCACTAGTGCTTAGCACCGCCTCTGGCGGTCAGGAGGAATGAAACAGAACGCTAGTTACGTATGTAACTGTGGTTCTGTGAATTCCGGATGACCGCCAGAGTTCCTTGTCATTCGGAATGCGCGAGAAAGCATTCCGAGGCTGGGCACCGAGCTGCTGGGGATTATATCCTCGCGTCTCGGTCTGCGTCATGACGTGACTTTGTTGTTATAATTTTCTCGACCTATCGAGCTGGCGCAGCGATTATCCACTAGTGCTTAGCACCGCCTCTGGCGGTCATCCGGAATTCACAGAACCACAGTTACATACGTAACTAGCGTTCACACATATCATGGGCCAAAAATCACGCGAACCGCGCCCAGGCCCCTGAAAAGGACCAAGTGTGAAAACATGATGACACATGGGGCAACTTTTTGAGCATTGTTGCTGGGCACGACCGATGTAAAGTAACTTATTCAGATAGAAATGTGTTGCCCATTCCCAATGGGAAAGTGCCCACATCACCTGGCAACATTGCTCAAAAAAGTTACCCCATGTATCATCACCTTACTGTGCTCACCAAGGCTGCATATGCGTGTGTGTTTAAGACAAGTATTTGTTTTTATCTGTTTTTATCTCAGGCAATTTACATGTCACTAGGCTATTTTAAAATTAATTTTACGTGCATTTGCTTTTAATTAAGTTAAAATGTCTTGCCTTCACTGTCTGTTTTCATCTAAAATGCACTATGCATTTTGTTAGTAGGGGAGACCAGAGCTTGTTGTCACATTTTTACTCAAGTGAATATTTCTCAAGGTAAGTGTATATTTGAAAGTCAATTTCAGTTTTCTCCCTAAAGTCATTTCCACTGTTATTGCCCAGGACAAAATGATACGGTTCATTGAGCACACGCTTGCTTTATAGCATGCAATAGCGGGGCATGTTGTCACACTTTATGGAGTTTTTTTTCTTTTTTGTTTTTTTTTAATATGACGGAAACCTGCTATTAAACAGGCCAATAGCATTTCAGCACAAAACATTTATGCAATAAAAAAACTACATAAAACATACAAAAAACATTTTGGCAAACATAAATTATAAACATAAAATGCATGAAATTACAATATATAAAACACATGACAACTTGGCCATTGGTTTGGACTGCACAATTATTTAGTTATAATTTATATTAAACATGAATTATAGATTGTTTAGATAAATTATAGACTGTTTAGATAAAACAAATGAATATTAAAACATCTGACAACTTTCCCCAGTGATACTGTGACAACCTTAGTTTGGACTGCAAAATTCACCAAAAATAATTATAGTTTATTTTAAACACAAATTCTATATTATTTAGATAAATTATAGACGGTTTAGATAAAACGTTTGTGTAATTGGACAGTTGATTGGTGACAACTTGCCCCGGTCTCTAACTTACTGTGTCAGGGTAAAAATAATATAGTGTTTTAGGGTTAGGTTTTTTGTTAGTAATGGCTTTTCCAGCGTCTATGGTGGTTAGGACTCTGTTATTTTGGATCTGTGGAGGGAGAATAGAATTTAACTGCATGTTTTACACTGCTCCTTGATGGGGGAAAATAGCTGTTTAGCAGAAAAGCTGCACTATTTGAAAACAGCTAAGCTGCTGTCGCACTACTGACAGTAAAGTTAGCAGCCTTGCTTGTTTTAGCTTCTCCTCAGCGCTGCTCCACACACACGTTCAACCAGAAGCTGCTGCAAAACAGCTTCCAGCTGCGTGTTTGATGCTTGTGCAGCCTCACAGTTAAAGGAATTAATATCTCCTTCATTAGCTCAGGGCAAAAGCACTTTACTGTGTTTTATGCTAATGAAGATGGAGATTGTTTACGGTAACAGACTTTTATGGCGTGCCATTAATTAAATGTGCCGATGTTCTGTATGTTCGTAATGTGTCAGCGTGTGTGTAAATTTCGAAAATGCATCTAGAGATGGAGTGAGTTATTGTGTCCGAGTCGAGTTAATGCAGTACACATGCTGACACACACATTTTGACGTGTATGCGTGCACACGCCAGGACAAAGTCATGAATTATGTCTATGTGTCCGTTGACCAGTAGCAGTTGAATAAGACTTGAGCCTGTTGCAAATTTATGCATAAATATGAGTGATATGAAATATAAGTTCCCAAACAGGTTCTACCATTGAGTAACTGCATAAGATATTAAAGGGTTAGTTCACCCAAAAATGAAAATTCTGTCATTAATTACTCACCCTCATGTCGTTCGACACCCGTAAGACCTCCGTTCATCTTCGGAACACAAATGAAGATATTTTAGTTGAAAGCTGATGGCTGAGAAAGGCTTCAGATAGGCCTCCATTGGCATTCAGTACATTTACACTCACAAGACCCATAAAAGGCACTTAAAACGTCGTAACAAAGTCCATCTCACCACAGTGACTCTACAATAATTTTACGATGCGACGACAATAGTTTTTGTGCGCAAAAAAAAATCAAAATAACACCTTTATCCAGCTTGTTATTGTCTTCCGTGTGTGCCTCCACGACGCATGCGCGAGAATATGACGCAGATCCGGCGTTCGGACACATGACCCAGAAGCGATTTGTTTACAAGCAGAGGAAGACGCGCGTGTCTAAGCTGTTGAATTCTACATTGATCGTGCTTTAGGTCTCGGCGTAGTTCTCAAAATGGGGCTTAAGTGTGCATTTCATGGATTCCTGAACGCTGGCTCTACGTCATATTCTCGCGCATGCGTCGTGGAGGCACACACGGAAGACAAGAAGAGGTTGAATAAAGTCGTTATTTTGATTTTTTTTTGCGCACAAAAACTATTGTCGTCGCATCGTAAAATTATTGTAGAGTCACTGTGGTGAGATGGACTTTGTTACGACGTTTTAAGTGCCTTTTATGCGTCTTGGGAGTGTAAATGTACTGAATGCCAATGGAGGCCTATCTGAAGCCTTTCTCAGCCATCAGCTTTCAACAAAAATATCTTTATTTGTGTTCCGAAGATGAACGGAGGTCTTACGGGTGTCGAACGACATGAGGGTGAGTAATTAATGACATCATTTTCATTTTTGTGTGAACTAACCCTTTAAGGATTGTTTTCAGGGAATGTATCTTTAATGCAAGTCTATTTTATCGTACTGCACTGGCAGATTAAAAAAAAAAAAACGTTTTTGTGTGTGGAACCATGATAGTACATTTAATATATAATATTTATTATGCTCAGTCTTGGTGAAAGTTAATTTGAGAAGTAATGCATTGTTACGTTACTCCTTAAAAAAGTAACTAATTGCATTACTTAGTTACTTTTATGGAAAGTAATGTGTTACTTTTTTGCTATCATGCCGCACATACACTAGAGGGCTTGGAGCAAAAATGCCACCAAAATTAATAAAAATTTCACCCAAAATGTAAGATATTAGGCAAAAAAGGTCCTCTATGAGTTCTTGAGTTTTAAAAGTTATAAAGGATATAGCTAGTTAAGCAATACCACACGAGCAAGAGTGCTATTTTCCCGAATATCAGCATGATTGCAAATCATGCATATCGATTTTATACAAGTACAAGTCAATATTAGGTGACTTACAGTTTAGGCTCAGAATAGTGTCTGTTTTTGCTCTATTTCGCAAACATAATAGTTCCAAACAAATATACAACACAAGAGATGTTTCGTTACTAAATGAATGAATCTTTCTAATGAATGACTCACTCATCACTTGCTTTGTCACTGAATAAATCAAGAATTTTAAATGAATTTATACAGTATAAAAACCATTACGCCTATGGAGAGCGCCCATAAAGATAGGTAAACCGAGTATGCGTGCGTGTCTGTGTGTGTGCGGTGTGTTTAAGCTCTCAAGCGAGCGCAGAGGTCAGGAGGAAGTGTTTTCCTGAGTGTTTTAGTATTTATGTCTGTGTGTGAGTGCTGAAGTTCTTTAACATGTGGCGGCCGTGGGGAAGTGTGTGTTCATTATGCAGGACCCAAGGGACCAATCGCACACGCTAAACACACCTGATCTCCATGATGACCCGTAACCGCAAATCTGGCCCTGCTGTCTGCAGCTGTCATTTATCTCAACACACTTTCATTCTCCTGCACTCTCGTTTTTTCACTCTTCCTTTGTGTTTTTTTTATCCCATTCATAAACCCAACCATTCCTATTTGAAAACATTTCACAGTTAATATTACTTTATATTATACAAATTAGTGCTCTCAATACATTTTTCAAATGAATTAATTACATGATATGCTGATTAATTAATCAAATTATTTGAATTTGAATTGTCATTACTTAATAATAGATAAACAATATATATTATTATTTTTATTAGTTTATTATATATTACATTTTATGTAGTCAGAATCTTTTATACTTTTCAATCATATATTTTTTTCCATGTTCAATTTTCATGAACTTACAAATCAATGTGATACTGTACCTTTAAGAGTGTCCTCTTTGCATGTGAAATGAATGACAGTCTGCAATATTGTTTGCAAAGCTGTTATATTATGACAGATTCATGAAACAATCCACAGCATTTTAGCTTCAATGTGTTCTTGTTAGAATTTTCAGTTCTGAAAGTATGTAATCACATTCAACAAACTCTTTCATTTCCAGAGATCAAGAAAAAATAATATGAAGCCTTTAAGGGAATCCTTCTCCAAAACAATAAATATTCCTATGGCCTTAATGATTTCTTCATGTATATTTCCAGTCATTTGTTTTAAGAGATGCTTAAAGCGAGTGTCTGTAAGACAATTAATATAATAAATAAGACTGGTGATACGAAAGGTTACACAAAGAGATGCAATAATACAGTGTGTCTGTGTACCGGCTGGTAAACCCTACATTGTGAGGACCAAATGTCGCCACAAGGTCAAAAATGACTGGTATTGCTATCCTTGTGGTTCCCAATGAGAAAAACAACTTCTAAATCATACAAAATTATGTCTTTTGAAAATGCAGAAAGTTTTCTGTCATGGGTAGTTTTAGGGGATCGTTTTTGTACAGTTTAAAAACCATATGGAATGTCCTCATGATAAGAATACCAGTGTGTGTGTGTGTGTGTGTCTCTGTGGAGTTTGTGATCTCTGGAGGTTCTCGGTGCATCTGTGTTGTGATTAATGACCGTCTCTCCCCTCAGAGAGCAAGACACAGCACAATAACAGCTCAATACATCTCTCATCTCGTTTCTCCTCTCTTCTCCTCTCATCTTAGTTTTCCTCTCCTCTCGTATTGCTCAAAATTGGCTCTTTCATTGCTAATTGAGTTCTTGGTTATATTTAATTTAGGTGTCATCTTTGCCACAGATATTTCTTGTGAAATTCTTTGAGAGGTAAAGATACACTCTAAAAAAAATGCTGGGTTAAAAACAACCCAAGTTGGGTTGAAAATGGACTAACCCTGCAATTGGGTTGTTTTAACCCAGCGGTTGGGTTAAATGTTTTCCTTAAAACAACCCAATCGCTGGGTTAATCCATTTTCAACCCAATTTGGGTTGTTTTTAACCCCAGCATTTTTTAGAGTGTAGGAACAAATAACACCATTTGCTCTATTTAACCTCTATTTTAAATATTTAAAGATACGAAAGACACCTTATTTGTGATTGCCGGGTTGTTCTTGATGGTTATGTAAGGACAGCAGAGTCCAGCCTCACATCTGTGATATTCTAGTCTCTACATATATATAGCTCGGGTCTTTCCTTCATTATGTCTATGGGATTTTTTTCACCTGTTTTGAAAATCGTGTGCGTCTAATCACTTAGCAAAAATAACAACACACCATTGGAGGAGTCATTCATATCTGGAGCTCAAAATAATGCTTGCCTAATGAAACACAAGTTACATGAGACAACATACAGTGTCCAGCATGTATTTTCTGTGTGTGTGTGTGAAAGGTATATATAGCTTTGGGCCTCAGTGACATGCTCCGATGGCCCAGTTCTGTCTGTTCAATGGCCCACAACCCTCCCTGTGTGTGCATGTGTGTGTGTGTGTGTGTGTGTGTGAAAGATAAATTTCCTGTCCGCCCAACTGCTCCGAGGAATTTGTCCGCTCCTGCGTCTTTATTTAAGTCACCGGCAGAACTTTGATTCCAACACAAAAGAAACAGACTGAACGACTTTATCTGCTGAAATATTCACGCAGCCACTTGCTCTTCAGAAACGCGCTCAGATCTGCACACACCTCTCTGACCTGAGCAGAAGCACCGTACAGGGATCAGAACATAAGGAGCTTTACCGCAAAAAAAAAAAAAGGAGATTTGAGGGCTGCGTTCTCAATGGAATACTTGCATACTGCGCAGTATACACTGAACAAATATCTAGTATTTCTTAAATCTGCTACATTGTTGTCACATGACATCACTACTTCATATCCTCCACTGCTGGAGTGTTATTAGTTGTTGAAATACAGTTTGAGTATTGACATCTGTAGGACGGACGCTGCGGTTTACTCTGTTAAGCTGTTGCTGCATTTACTCTAGAGAGCAGGGGTTTTCAAACTGGGGTCTGGGGACCCCCAGGGGTCCTCCAGAAGGTTCTAAGGGGTTCCCAGAAAATTTCAGAGAATAAAAAGACAAAGCAAAAATGGATAAAGTCTACCAAATATTAGAGCGGTTTCATTTCTAAATGTTTCTCTCCTTTCTTGCCATATACATTCCAGAATTGTCAACATGACATCATGACTTTGCATAAACATACACGGCACTTTCTAAAGCCAAATGGCATGTTATCTGTACGCATTTTGAGCTATCCGCGTGTATGTGTACGCCGAAACGAACCATCATCTCCGCGTGTATGTGTACGCCTTTTGATTCCGCGTGTATGTGTACGGCGAAACGAACCATCATCTCCGCGTGTATGTGTACGCCTTGTGTGCGAATGTCTACGTCGCGTCATTCTGCGTGAATGTCTACGTCGCGTGATTCTGCGTGAATGTCTACGTCGCGTGATTCTGCGTGGATGTCTACGGCGCGTGATTCCGCGTGAATGTCTACGGCGCGTGATTCCGCGTGAATGTCTACGGCGCGTGATTCCGCGTGAATGTCTACGGCGCGTGATTCCGCGTGAATGTCTACGGCGCGTGATTCCGCGTGAATGTCTACGGCGCGTGATTCCGCGTGAATGTCTACGGCGCGTGATTCCGCGTGAATGTCTACGGCGCGTGATTCCGCGTGAATGTCTACGGCGCGTGATTCCGCGTGAATGTCTACGGCGCGTGATTCCGCGTGAATGTCTACGGCGCGTGATTCCGTGTGAATGTCTATGTCTACGGCGCGTGATTCCGCGTGAATGTCTATGTCTACGGCGCGTGATTCCGCGTGAATGTCTATGTCTACGGCGCGTGATTCCGCGTGAATGTCTACGGCGCGTGATTCCGCGTGAATGTCTACGGCGCGTGATTCCGCGTGTATGTCTACGGCGCGTGATTCCGCGTGTATGTCTACGGCGCGTGATTCCGCGTGTATGTCTACGGCGCGTGATTCCGCGTGTATGTCTACGGCGCGTGATTCCGCGTGTATGTCTACGGCGCGTGATTCCGCGTGTATGTCTACGGCGCGTGATTCCGCGTGTATGTCTACGGCGCGTGATTCCGCGTGTATGTCTACGGCGCGTGATTCCGCGTGTATGTCTACGCCGCGTGATTCCGCGTGTATGTCTACGCCGCGTGATTCCGCGTGTATGTCTACGCCGCGTGATTCCGCGTGTATGTCTACGCCGCGTGATTCCGCGTGTATGTCTACGTGTGTATCTACGGCGCGTGATTCCGCGTGTATGTCTACGGCGCGTGATTCCGCGTGTATGTCTACGCCGTGTGATTCCGCGTGAATGTAAATGGATTTATAAACATACTAATTATGTTTTTTTGAAAATGTCAAAATGCAGAACGTTTCTTGTGATGGGTAGGTTTAGGGGCAGTGTGTGTGTGTGTGTGTGTGTGTGATGGGTAGGTTTAGGGGTAGGAGCAGTGTAGGGGGATAGAATTAAACTGCGTTGATAAACACGCTAAAAAGCGATTATGCGTCTTGATAGCACGCCAAAATGGCATAGCAAATTGGCGTGTCATACATACGCCATTTCATGAGATCAGTCTGAGAATTGTATATGTTTGCTTTGTATCTTTCTAGTGAGTTTTTCTCAATATAGTCCCCTCTGTCTTGCTCACTGGGGTTGTAAGGCAGTTTTCTTTACACACTTCCTATACGCTGCTTGTTGTGAAAGTTGCTTATACAAATCATTTTTAATTGAAAATGTTTTTCTTCGGGTTTATACGTCTAACATTAATTGCCAATTTAAGTTAGGAAACATATTGTATTTATAATGTCACACTTACTATTTATCTAACAGTTTAAATGTTTTTTCGTACATAAAAATAGGGGATCCCTCATAAAAGTTAATCATATTTGGGGGTCCTTGGCATCATAAAGTTTGAAAACCCTTGCTATAGATAGATAGACGGGGCAGAGAACTCTGATCTCAAATCAGACTCAAGTCTGCAGATAATATACACTATTGTTCAAAAAGTTGTCTGTTTTAAAGAAATTAATACTTGACATGTGTTTAATAATAAGAAATGCTTCAGCAGCAAATCATCATATTAGAATGATTTCTGAAGGATCATGTGACTCTGAAGACTGGAGTAATGATGCTGATGATTTCCCAATATTACAGTTTTTACTGTATTTTTAATAAACTCAATGCAGCCTTGGAGAGCATAAGAGACTTCTTTTAAAACATTAAACAAATCTTATCAACCCCGGACTTTTGAATGGTAGTGTGTCTCTATATATAACTTGTTGTATTTTTTTCTGGTTTATCCATCACACTAGAAACAGAAGGTCAGGTTGGATGCATTGCATTGTGGGATACAGAAACAGTGTGTATGTGTGTGTGGGCCTGTCAACTGGTAGTTTCACTGACTTAATTAACAACAGCAATAGTGCCAATTATGTTAATGAGACTGCTAATGCCAGGCAGACAGTAACACGGGCTTGTGTGTGTGTGTGTGTGTGTGTGTGTGTTTGTCTTTGTGTGTGCGCTTGTCAGTTTGTGATATGTTAGTTTATTGTGTTTGAGAGCATCGTGTGCTTGTTACACTAATAATCTACTGACACAGATGATTATAGAAACAGATGAATACAGTATGAGTTGACATAAATAAATCAAAGCTGATCATATTTACTTCCTTAGTTTAAATGAATCTCTCCACTTACATTTTACTATTCATTTTTGTAAATAAAACAATAGACTGGACTAAAATATTTATAAATGTGATTTGTAGGACTTTGAACAATACAGGGCTCCAGACTGCGACTAAATGGTTGCATTTTGCAACCTTTTTTCCTGCTGGTGCGACTGAATTTGGTTGGGGTGCCCAACTGATAAGAGTTCGGAGCAACCGTTTATCAGTTCAGAGCAATAATAGACATCGCAGCGCGAGCTCATTCATGGGCCGATCTCGATCACGCCACACCGTTACTAAACAGCGCTGGGAGATCCAGTGAGAAAGCATTTGAATTCACCTCAGTATTAATAACATCACTACTGCGAGACCTAGTGGGAAGCGTTTGGTGCAGAATTCTCTGTTATAAACCACAGATATCAGAGCTGATGCGACCAGGAGAAACATTTTGAAACATTCAGGGGTTTCAGTCAACAAATCATAAACATTCACCATGGATTTAATGTAGTAACACCCCATGGTATTTGTGGAAGAAATAGTCAAATGTTTTTTCTTTTCTTTTTTTACATTATTCATCTCAGGGTTCGTACAACCTTTTGAGAGTGAAATTCAAGCACTTTTCAAGTGTTTCACACTTTTTCCAGCACTTCAAAGCTCTTATTATCCAATTTTAATATTATTTTTAGTGTGATGATTAGGTGCTGGCCACTTTATGGCACTTATTTGACTTATTAGACATTTTCACTCCTCAATATATGGAAAAAAAGTAGGAAGTCACAAAACAACTTTTCTTCAAATTGTGACTGGATTACACAGAAAACAAGTAAAGAGTGCTCCTTTTAGTTCAGCATGATACTATAGAAGAACAATAGTACATTTAATAAGAGTGGAATATTACAATTTTCCTTATAAAAATATAGGTTTTTGCATATTACCGTTGTTAATAAAACTATTTTTTTTTCTGCATAACAATTCAAGCTCAGCGCTTCACTGTTAAATTTCCAATAAACAAACATGTACTATTATTAGTAACTGCACTTATTAACAAAACAATGCAAAACAATAGTAATTTTATGATTAAATTAACCTTATGATAAATTTTCATCTCTAGAACTTGCTGGTGCCACTGCTCTCAAATGTTAGTCTGGAGCCCTGTATTATTAGTAATACAGTGTAGATTTGGTTAGCATGTTGATTTACGGTGTGCGGCCCTACATATTGTCTTGGTCTCGGTTTATGTGGTCTTGACTACAACACTAACTCCCAGTAAGGTATAGCAAAGTCTTTATCGGGGCAGAAACTTCAGTTGGAGCCCAGGTCTTAGCTTGTGATTTGCAGCTGAAGGTTGACGTAGGGAAGCAGCTGAAGTTTCTGGAAAACATTGCAAGGACGACACTCAGGCCAAATTTGGTTTGGCTTGGAATCTCTGAATGTTCCAAGCAAGTGGTCATGTTGGAACTTACTGTCCCTTGGGAAGACCGTATAGCAGAGGCCCATGAGTGGAAGAAGAAGAAGAGCCACCAAGAACATCACAGAAGCTGTGAATCAAGAGGGGTGATCCATGGGGTAGTGTGGTACTTGGACTGATCCAAGTTGGCTGGGTTGCTGAGTAAGAGCGGAATAAAACACAGTCGGGGGAGAGTGGGGTAAGATGAGCCAGTGGCTAAATTGACCCGCCCCCTTTATCTTGGAAACTGTACAGTTTATATTTTGGAACCGCTCCTCATTTCTGCCAGAGTGTGAAAATGAGAAGCACATGGGAGGAGTAGAAGGCACCCATTTACTTTATGGACTGTTTTGGCTTGACAACGTAACAATTTTAGCTCAACCGATGTAATGGCTGTTACATCAAAGCAAATTTGTCCAGGTCTAAAATGCTTACAATCCATATTATATGCATATGATCCATATCCAAAATGGCAGCTATGGGGCAAAGTGAGCCAAATGATGTGGGGTAAATTGAGCCAGTGTTTTAACTCACCCTACCATAAGGCTATAAGCAGGTTTACACAACTGGTTTAGTTTATAATTTTCTTTTAAAAAAAATTTGTTTGAGTTTATTTGAAAGGAACAATATACACCAAACCCTTCTCTGATAAGAACCAGAAGATGCTTAATCATGTATATCTTTCCACCTGTAGCCCCTAATGACCTAACATGGTCGACATTGCAGAAAAACTACCATGCCAAGAACCTTTTGACTAAAATGTCTATTAGTTTCAATGACATTCATACTAATTCAGTTTTGATTTTATTACATTTTTATTTAATTTTACTCAATAAACTGTTTTTGGGAAGGTTACAACTTTGGTGTTCAACATATTGTTTCAGAGATGCAAAAAATTAAAGATATTGACATTTCAACTTCATTTGGTTGGTTTTATGTGGTTTAAATGAGCTTTTAAGAAAAGAAATATGACTTTGTCAAATGAAATTTGATTATTGACGGTATTTTTAAAAGAGGTAAATTATCTTTACAATTTCACATGGGTTTGATTCAGATTCAATTATATGATCCGTTTACACCCAGATGGTGCAACTTACCCACTGACTTGGATCAACTTACCCCTAACCTGGGGTAAATTGAGCCACAGGAACACTTTAAAAAAAAATAAGAAGCCTTATTTTTTTAGAACCCTTTGTCGTAGATGCATTCTGATCTTTTAAATTAAATGATAAAGCAAACATCCTAGAATTACTTTAGATACTTTCATTCCACTTATTTTATTTTATCTTGAGGACAACATAAGTAAAAAATGGCGCATCTTACCCCACTCTCCCCTACAAGAAGTGTACATTAAAGTCTTATACATAAACTCTCTCTCTCCCTTGCATTATCATCAGCAGACACAGCGAATTACACAAACACACTCCTTACAACTAACAGTAAACAAATAAAAACAGACCTTTTCAGAAAAAAAAAAACCTTTATTTTCCTCTTTTTCCCCCTTTTCCCCCTCGCTACTCTAGCCTGTGCTACATTGAGCAATGTACATGGTCTCAGTATTTCAGGCACTTGTTGCACTTACTCGACTCTTCATGACCAATCGCTTCGTGTTCCCCCAAGTTGTAAGTCGCTTTGGATAAAAGCGTCTGCTAAATGCATAAATGTAAATGTTCAGGGGGTGCTTAATAAACTGGTAAACTTTATATCCGTAAAACAACTCTGATGAACTGTAATAAAGTGCGTGCTCTATCTTTCATTACTTCTTTGACCAGTATCGTTCCAGAGACTGTGAGCCGGATCACAAAAAGTTGGTACTGATCCATCCTTGAGCTTTAACTTTTTAGCAAAGCCTGCCTTGAATTGTCCCTCGTTCAGGCAATGCACCAGCATTGCTTACAAGACATTGATGTCGCAAATGATGCGTGGAGAAAATGGCGGAGAGTGTACAACTTGGTAGATGCACCAGGGACCCGATTATAGCACTTAATCATGGGAAAAGTCCGATTTTCATGATATGTCCCCTTTAAAACATATTAAAAACACCACATAGACATACAAACAACATTAAAAACTCTCACCACTATTAAATATATGAATTTATTTTATAATATTCCATAGTTCCATATTATTATATTGTAAATTTGTTGTTAAAAAACTAGCACTGGATTGAAATGTTCCTTTCTTATAATAGCAGGCTTCGTTTCTCAGTGATGTTTTAATGAATGTTTTGTTTCTCAAAGAAGTTCATGAAAAGAATTCTTCCAGCTGAGAGAATTCCAGGAAGAATCTGTTCTCTTTGAAAATAGAAAAATCTCTTCACAGCGTTCCTCAAATATCGTTGTCACACAACCACACACACACACCTCGGCCCGCAGACGACACTGCTGGAGGAGGCTGTCAGCCGCGGCGTCTGATCACAGAAAGATGAAAGAGACATAAACCGATTCTACATTTACTATCTTTCTCTCTATCTTTCTGTAGATACAAAAGAAACCAGCTCAATGTGGCCTGGCATGATTGTTGGAAACACATTATTTCCAGATGAACCAATATGATTTATCATGATGTATTCGGATTAGATAGAAGATCAAACGAAGAGCGGCATAAAGGTTCACGAATAAAAGTGCAATTTTCACTAAAATGACAAATCTGTCGTCATTTATCTGCCCTTGTGTCGTTCCAAACATGTATGACTTTCTTTCTTCCATGAAACACAAAAGCTGTGTGTGTGTGTGTGTGTGTGTGTGTGTGTGTTTCATCCACTGCGTTTGTTTGAACTCAAGGTGAGAGTAAATTCCAGGGATCCGTAATAACAGCGTTGACCGGTGCTTCATATCCTCCACAGCTGGAGTGTTATTCTCTAGAGAGACAGACAGAGCAGAGACTGAGACAGATTGACGGATAGCTTCAATGAGGAAGTCAGTTTGCATTATCCATCCTTAAGAATTGTGTTTAATATTTGTATGGTGTATGACAATATCATACATTTTATATACCCTAGGCATCTATCTGTCTATCTATCTATCTATCTATCTATCTATCTATCTATCTATCTATCTATCTATCTATCTATCTATCTATCTATCTATCTATCTATCTATCTATCTATCTATCTATCTATCTATCTATCTATCTATCTATCTATCTATCTATCTATCGTTCTATCGTTCTATCGTTCTATCGTTCTATCTATCGTTCTGTCTATCGTTCTATCTATCGTTCTATCTATCGTTCTGTCTATCGTTCTATCTATCCTTCTATCGTTCTATCTATCCTTCTATCGTTCTATCCTTCTATCGTTCTATCTATCATCTATCATCTATCCTAATCGTTTGTCCGTCCATCCGTCCGTCGTTCTATCTATCTATCTATCTATCTATCTATCTATCTATCTATCTATCTATCTATCTATCTGTCTATCTGTCTATCTGTCTATCTGTCTATCTGTCTGTCTGTCTGTCTATCTATCTATCTATCTATCTATCTATCTATCTATCTATCTATCTATCTATCTATCTATCTATCTATCTATCTATCCTTCTATCATTCTATCTATCTATCCATCGTTCTATCATTCTATCTATCTATCCATCGTTCTATCATTCTATCCATCGTTCTATCTATCTAACGTTCTATCTATCCATCGTTCTATCTATCTATCCATCGTTCTATCATTCTATCTATCTATCCATCGTTCTATCTATCTATCGTTCTATCTATCCATCGTTCTATCTATCTATCGTTCTATCTATCCATCGTTCTATCTATCTATCGTTCTATCTATCCATCGCTCTATCATTCTATATCTATCCATCGTTCTATCTATCTGTCGTCTATCTGTCGTTCTATCTATATCCTTGGCAGAAGTTTTAGTCGAGTTGAATTATTTCTCTCATTACACTCTAACTCTCCATCAGTTTCTTCAGTGCTCTGCATGAAGTCCTCCAGCATTGCTGAATAACGCGGTTCAGGTGTGTGAGATTTCAGTAGCAGTGTTTCGCACGCCGATCATCAGTGCGATCGCTGAATAAGCTGCATAATTCACGATAGCCCACTTAGCACAGATGTAGAGCACTTCAGCGGCATTGGTGAGTTCTTACAGGCCTCTGCTGAGAGCTCAGACTCATGTACCTTCACTGAAGCCTATATATTACAGCCGCCCACTTCATTCCCCCTATGGAGCGTTTCTTGATTGCGAGGGCTCGACGACTCCTGCTTGAATTCACAATGAGACCGTGTGCAATCTTCACTGCTCATGAAAGGACGCAGGTTTCCTTTCTGAAGATCTGTGGGTTTAAAAAGGTTTGGGAGGCTTCAAAATTAGAGCTGTTATTGTGCTCTTGGGCCTCACACCTGGAGTTCAGCTGAGAAGAACTTAAACAAATATTTGAATGAACTTTCCGTATATTGCTGGTCGTGTGTGTGTGTGTGAGAGTGTGTTTATACAGCATAACACAACCTCAGATATCACTGATAATATTCAGATATCTGCATTCCAGGGTTGAGCAAACTTCTGAATTGAAGAATGTGAGCTGTGAATGAGCTTGACCGGAATTGGCCGTGACACACAGGAGAGTATTTGAAATTTGAAAAATCTCTCTATCTCTCTATCTGTCTATCTCTCTATCTCTCTATCTCTCTATCTGTCTCTGTCATTCTTTCTATTGTGCGTTGTATTCTATCATTTTTCGTTCTACCATTTTATCGTTCTATCTACACTATATTGCCAAAAGTATTGGGACACCCCTCCAAATCATTGAACTCAAGTCTTCCAAACACTTCCATGGCCACAGGTGTATAAATCAAGCACTAGACATGCAGACGCTTCTACAAACATTAGTGAAAGAATGTGTCGCTCTCAGGAGCTCAGTGAACTCAAGCGTGGTACAGTGATAAGTTGCCACCTGTGCAATAAGTCCATTCGTGACATTTCCTCACTACTAAATATTCATCGCTCAACTGTTAGTGGTATTATAACAAAGTGGAAGTAATTGGGAACAACAGCAACTCAGCCACGAAGTGGTAGGCCACGTAAATTCACAGAGCGGGGTCAGCACATGCTGAGGGTCACAGCGCGCAGAAGTCGACAACTTTCTGCAGAGTCAATAATAGCTACAGACCTCCAAACTTCATGTGGCCTTCAGATTAGCTCAAGAACAGTGTGTAGAGCTTCATGGAATGGGTTTCCATGGCCGAGCAGCTCATCCAAGCCTCACATCACCAAGTGCAAAGCAAAGCATCGGATGCAGTGGGGTAAAGCACGCCGCCACTGGACTCTAGAGCAGTGGAGACGTGTTCTCTGGAGTGACCAATCACGCTTCTCTGTCTGGCAATCCGATGGACGAGTCTGGGTTTGGCGGTTGCCATGGGAACGTTACTTGCCTGACTGCATTGTGCCAAGTGTAAAGTTTGGTGGAGGGGGATTATGGTTTGTGGTTGTTTTTCAGGGGTTGGGTTTGGCCCCTTTGTTTCAGTGAAAGGAACTCTTAGTGCTTCAGCATACCAAGATATTTTGGACAATTTCATGGTCCCAACTTTGTGGGAACAGTTTGGGGACGGCCCCTATTCCAACATGAGTGCGCACCAGTGCACAAAGCGTCGGTCCATAAAGACATGGATGAGCGAGTCCTGACTTCAACCCGATAGAACACCTTTGGGGTGAATTAGAGCGGAGACTGCGAGCCAGGCCTTCTCGTCCAACATCAGTGCCTGATAGAGAGATAGATAGAACGATAGACAGATATTTGTATTAAGCTTATATATTTCATAATATTTAATAAATTATGAACTTTGAATTTCAATTCTGTAAATTCCTCTTTCTGCCATGACAATTTATAGCACCTCTTGATATTTCTGGTGTCTAGAGTGTCGTATGAGACTCGGCAAAACAGTAAAACTACAGAGGCATCACTCATTACTCCCCAATGATGCCATTAACGTTGTTTAGACCTTCACACACTCACATTTACACATTTACTCGTTTCCCAATCATCAGATCAATATATTCCGTCCTAAATCATACTTCTTCTTGATGGCAGGAGTGTTTATTTTTAAAAATCAAATATCCATCACCTACACACGGACGCATAAATACACACATCTATTCTGGCACGAAGAAAAAGCAATTATCTGAGAGATATTTAAATATTTCACAAAACTTTCTGATTGGTTTTGCTTTCAGCCTCTGTGTGTGTGTTTGTGTGTGTTTGGTTGTTGATTCTGCGTTTGCCCGGCGGGCACAGGAACTCTGTTCTGGCGTAAACACCAACAGGAGAAAATGAGCAGGTGCGTGAAGAGTGCCTCTCTGCCTCTTTCATCCTGATCAGCAGACGAGTCCCTGCAGAGAGAAATCAGCCCGTCCAGAAACAGCCGTGATTGGGCCGAATGTGAGCTTCACAGAGACACGGCAGTGAGAGATAAGGACGAAATGTCAGTCACGCTCAAACCAAGGCTGAGAGCGTGCACTAGAAACATACAGTTTACACAGGTGTCAGGTCATCTACTCATCACATTTTATTCATTGAGTTTTGTTATTTTAGAGTAGTAAAAACTACATCCTTACATCATTTGTACTAGCTATGAGTGGCGTTTTCCCATGTCTCCTTCTATTGACAGTAGTTTTTTGCCCATTTTTTTGTTCTACGAAGCTGGGAGTAAAAATGATATGTCGATGCTTTTGCATCCTTGCAAATGCTTTGCATTGCCCTGAGAAACTTTGCGAGCAATGCTTTGCTCTGCGAACGCAATGCTTCCAAGGGGAATGCAAAAGCATTGAAATATAGAGGACTCATTCATGTCTGCAGCACAAGTGATATGGAACAAGTTATGTAATAAAGTTTCATTTTAGGGTTGTTTTGAGTCCATACTTCCTTAATTTTGAGCAATCGTAATATAGTGATGATAGCACCAATGCAAATTAATTAAACCTGCCAAGTGTGAACACACCCTTAGTTTTAGTTCATTATAATAACTACTTCAGTGCTGTTGGAAACCCATCTCATCTTAAGCATAATTGCTTTACTATAAATGCTTAAGATGAGGTGGTTTTCCAACAGCACTGAAGTAGTTATTATAATGAACTAAAACTAAGGGTGTGTTCACACTTGGCAGGTTTGGTTCAATTAAAACCAATTCTGGTGTGATTGCTCTGTTAGCGTTTGGTTTGGTTCGGTGTTATGTTCTCCTTACTTGGCCCTGTTTACTCCTGGTATTAAGATCCACTTTAGTCGATAGGATCACAAATAGACAAGGGAGACACATTCCCGTTTACACCTGGGCCCGTATTCATAAAGAATCTTAATGCAAAGAGTAGCTCCTAGTGACAAAATTCTAAGAAATGTGGGCGTTTACTCTTAAAATTAACTAAAAAATCCTAGTAAAGAAAAAAGTAATTCAGAAAGCATCTTAACCCTTAAAAGAGGTCTTAAGGTCAAATTTGTTAGGAGCACGGACGAGGACTTTTAAGAGGCTTAAGAGTTTCTTTAGCAGCGGAGAAAATGGCAAAAAGACGAAGAGGGAGAAGAAATGTGTTGCAAACAATGGATGACAGTGACTTAATAAGACGTTATAGATTAGATCGTGCAGGGATCATGTTTGCTGCATTAAATCCAACTTTCAAACCACCAATTAAATAGACATGCCAGCAATCAGTGTAATTGGAAAGAGTGGAACAATGTTTATAATTCTAAGCCAATCAAATACCTTAAAGGAAATTAACAGCATGGTAAGTAATACAAGGATTTATATACACTGAAAAAAATTATTTGTTAAATTTACTAAAAAATTTTATCGTAAGTGGTCGCAATCAATTTATTTGATCTCAATTTAAACAAAAACACATGCAATTCCCATAAAACCAATTCATTTTTTAAAATTAAAATCAAAAAACTAAATTTAAATAATTTAAACGAGCACAAATTAATTATGCTTAATTTAATTTTTCAGTGTACATATATATAATGTGTTTGTGTATGTGTGTGTGTGTGTGTGTGAGCGAGAGAGAACGGTAAAATAGGACAATTTGCGCTTGTAATTTCAAAGTGAAGGCTTAGAATAGACCCTATACTTAAAAGCGCTCCTTTCCCCCCCTTTTTGGACAACCAACCAATCACAGTCTTCAAAAGAATGTGTCATACGTAGCAACGGTGTCATTTATCTTCACTAAGATAAAAGTTTTTGTATTTTCCTTGCTCAGAGTTGCTCTCAGATCGGCCCCGAATAGCTCTTAAGCTAAGACTCCTACGTAAAAGTTTTTAAGCTAAATTAGGAGTTTTCTGAGAGGACTCTTAGAATCGTTATGAATACGGGCCCTGGTGTTTTAATCCGTCTCTTTTATCCACTTTCAAACACTTCTGTCCTGATTTCTTCGATGGGAGGGTCTATGGGGGGTAAATGTATCGGCTTTTTCAGATCTTTCGATCTAATGGACGAAATAAGCTCACGCAATTTACATATGAACACGTCCGGAGACGGCAGATTAACATGCGGAGAGCATGAGCTTTCGTTTCTGCTCTGACAGCCACAAGACCAGCCGAACACTGAGTGTGTGTTCGAAATCAGGAATGGTGAGAGAACATTGTGCTTGGTACATATTTTGTCTTCAAACCAAACTTGGGTCTCCAGCCGACAAAGTTTAAATCCTGTCTGGCTAGAGCGCTTCCCATAATGTTTCCGCATTAGGTCAGTAGGAGCAGAGTAGGCGCTCTTTTGTGGCAGTTTGAACACATTTGACCAAATGAGCGTTTACACTACAAAAGCAATCCGATTAAATACGTTTTCGACTACCTCTGGAAGTGGTCAAAAGAGGACAAGCTCAAAATCTTTTAGACCCCGTTTACACCTGTATTTAGCGTCATCCACTACCAAAACTTATCTTAATACCAGGTGCAAACAGGCCTTACATTCATTAGGGATCTATAAATAGTGCTGATTATTTGTCTTTTATTTTACATTCATCTACCTTTTTGCTACTATTTCCACTATTTGGACCCGAATGCAGAATTATGTTCTGAAATTGAATCAGGCAGACTGACGACAAATATTTGAAACCGGTGTTGTATACAGCAATATGCTCTCTAACAAGCACAGCATGATGACAATATGAGCATATTGAGAACAACTATCACATACAAGGGTATGTGAGTGAGTGTGTGTGTGTGTGTGTGTGTGTGTGTGTGTGTGTGTGTGTGTGTGTGTGTGTGTGTGTGTGTGTGTGTGTGTGTGTGTGTGTGTGTGTGTGTGTGTGTGTGTGTGTGTGTGTGTGTGTGTGTGTGTGTGTGTGTGTGTGTGTGTGTGTGTGTGTGTGTGTGTGTGTGTGTGTGTGTGTGTGTGTGTGTGTGTGTGTGTGTGTGTGTGTGTGTGTGTGTGTGTGTGTGTGTGTGTGTGTGTGTGTGTGTGTGTGACTTAAGAAGCCTGAACCTGAAAGATCGTGAAGGCGCTCATTTTATGATGCTATTGTAGAAAGAGATGTATGTGAAAGGTTTAGAAATGTGTGTGTGTGTGCGTGTTGAGTTGACAATAGGACTGAATACAGTAATCTAAGGGTTTTGTTTGACAGCTGGGATTTGGGTTACCTTCCCTAGATGCAATGAGATAAAATGCATAGGGAAGTGTGCATGCACGCGCGAGTGATAATGTGGGCGCCGCGTTTGTCACAGCTGGAGAGCGTGAGCAGCTGATTGGTTGATTTCACCCCCTGCTGAGCCAATGAGAGGGTGATATTTTTACCCTATTCCCTCCAGACGAGCTCTCAGCAGCCTCCAGGTACACCGCTGCGACACACATTTACACGCGATCTCGCACACAAACACACATGGCTGCGCCTCACTCGCCTGATTGACATACAGTGTTAATGCATCAGATGTATATGCAAAGAGATTAAAATGTGAGGCTACGCTCTCGTTGAGCAGCAGTGGCGATGACTTCTCATCTTTGCATGTGGAGAAATGTGCATCTTTGTTGTAAAACCTAGTGAGCTGCCTAACTAGGCAGCATTTTAAGACATCATTGACTTGGCTGTTCCAAACTTTAGTGATTAATCATTTTGACAGCACTAGTATATACACCGATCAGGCATAACATGACAGGTGAAGTGAATAACACTGATTATCTCCTGTTAGTATAGGCACCTGTTAGTGGGTGGGATATATTAGGCAGCAAGTGAACATTTTGTCCTCAAATTGATGTGTTAGAAGCAGGAAAAATGGGCTAGCTTAAGGATTTGAGCAAGTTTGACAAGGGCCAGATTGTGATGGCTAGACGACTGGGTCAGAGCATCTCCTAAACTGCAGCTCTTGTGGGCTGTTCCCGGTCTGCAGTGGTCAGTCTCTATCAAAAGTGCTCCAATGGAGGAAAAGTGGAGAACCGGCGACAGGGTCATGGGTGGCCGAGGCTCATTGATGCACATGGGGAGCGAAGGCTGGCCCGTGAACAGTAGTGTATATATGGTATAAAGACACAAAAATGTTTCTTCAGATATTAGCAGGCCTTTTTGTGATTAAACACTGTGTCTAAAAAAAACTGTATTTTGCCTGCTTGCAATTTCCTTTTAATGTCTCCACAATGTTCTTTTTCTAAAATGTGTGCTATCGTTTTACAAAATTGCTCAAGCTCTGAGTCAGTGTTGCCCTGAGGAGTTGGCTTTGAAGCTAATTAAAACGTTTGATAATTTCAGAAGCATAGGCAGGATGAATGCGTGTGCAGGGCAGGGATTGCATGAGGACGTCCTGATATTACGTGTCCCAGAGCAGCCCATCAGGTGTAGCCGTATGGATTTCACTAACGTATTTCTGTCTCTGTGCAGGTGGAATGGCTGAAGAACGAAGAGATTATCGATCCTGCAGACGATCGGAATTTCTACATCACCATCGATCATAACCTGATCATCAAACAGGCACGGCTTTCTGACACGGCTAACTACACATGCGTCGCTAAGAACATCGTTGCTAAGAGGCGTAGCACCACGGCTACAGTCATCGTCTATGGTGAGTATCATCCACAAATCCGGTTTAAATGTCATTTTGACAGACAGGATCGTAAACATTTTTTACTGATAATAAGACATTTAATAGCTTCTGTTTTCGTTCACATTTTCAGTTTTATTCACAAACTTAAAGGACAAGCATATAAGGTATGCATTTATTTATATTATGGAGATGTGGTCTAGTGGGTTAAACCTCTGAACTGATATGCAGAAGGTTGCTGGTTCGATCCCAGCGGTCACCACCAGTGTCTCCTTGAGCAAGGCACTTTACTCCACGTTGCTCCAGGGGGATTGTCCCTGTAATAAGTGCACTGTAAGTCGTTTTGGATAAAAGCGTCTGCCAAATGCATAAATGTAAATGTAAATATTATGAAAAGAAAGTTGACCAAAAACTGTGTGTCACTTTTCAACAGTTGTCGTGGATCATCCCTTCCTCTTTACTACTTTAGGCTACAGAACGAAATAAACATGAATGAACATCAGAAAATATGTTTAAAGACACAGTACAACTTAACGAAATCCATGTCATGTCTGATCAGTGTTGCAAACAATGTCCAGGGGCGTTTCTGGGGGTGGAGGGGGTAGTGTTGGGGGGGCGTGTCAACATGCCTGTCCCCCCTAAAGTTGGAATTGTAATGCACCAAACAATTTTCTGAAACTGGTTGCAATGTGCAGTTTTTGGCTGTGGCGGTATGTGATGAAAAGAGTAAAAGAGTGTGTCATCATAACCAATAACCAGTGCAGAGAAGCAAAACCGCATGAGGAGACTGCGCACTGTGGCACGCAAGTGGCGATGTCCGTTTATGAATGATTCGTCACTCTGTCTGCGTTCGCTCAAATAGTTGTAAAACGTGGGCTATAATGGTTGCTACGCACTTGATTATAGATAAAATAAGCGCATTGTGTTGTGTGTAACTTCAACCATACGCAGCAGTGAAACTGTACATTGATTTTACTGACATGACGACTTTGAACTTTGGTTCATTTAAACATACTGCTAGTTAAAATATATAATTTTTCAATGGCTAATTTCTCCGAACACGTCCACATATGCAATCTTTGATCATATTCCACATTAGGAAGTCATTATAATGCAGACAAAGATAAATTATGACCAACGCAATGAAAGAACCGTTCATGAGCGATTACCACAGAGATACCCGAGAAAAGATACTGGTAAATGTTTAATTAATTTCAGTCATGTTCACGTATAGCGAGAAATAATATTTCTCATCCAGTGTTGCTTATACAGTATTAGATGTTTTTTTTTAAACAATAAATGAAACAATCAGGACTATATAGCCTATGCAAAGCGCTAACAGAGAACAGATGTAGGCTACAAAATAACATGTAAAATAAATGGTTTAGTTTTGCATTTATAAATTGAGCATGCATGATCATATTACAGATACTGTACATTAATTTGCCTAAATTGATTTGTGCTAGGCCCATCTGTAAGATTGTGCAGCAGATTTTTTTTATTACATTTTTGTTATCAATTTGTTTTGTGTAATAAAGTGTCAAGTTTACAGATGCAGAAAAGTGGCTAGATATTAAAAGTGTGTTATGTCATCACTGCTCATTATCACAATACAATACAAGATAAATAAATGAACTTGAAATAATTTTACTTCACGTGTAGAGATTGCAGAGTGATATGGCCAAATAAAAATGACTTTCAATAATCCGGAAAATAGGTTAAAGGGTCAGTTCACCCAAAAAGAAAATACAAACACCTAAGAATGTTACTCACCCACATGTTGTTCCAAAAACATGTATTAGTTCAGTACTTCTTCTATATTCAACATAAAGTCACATTTGGAACGACATGGTCGAACGAAATGGTGATAGAATTTTCATTTTAAGGCGAACTACCTATATAACTACCTTTTTAAATAGGTAGTTTAACTATAAATGTTAACATGTGGCCCCTGTGGTCTAGAACCGTCACTGACAATGTCATATAACATTATACCTCAGAAAAACCATTCGTTGACCATTAACTCGATTGTCAGCCAAATATATGCACCATATTACATAATATTTACTGTTCTTTAATATTTATTGAATCCATCAAGATTTTATGACAGCTTGAAGAAGGCACGGAGATGATGAATAAAGTTCAAACACAAATTTGATCCACAGGCAAACAGAAAAACGTAAAAGGGACCGGACCCACACTGAGTGAGAGCGAGGAACTAATATACACATGGTGATCATCTAGATAACGAACAGCTGTGATGATTAGTGTCCATGGGAACTGATGAGGGGTGGGAAAACCCGAAGGAACACAAACTAAATCAAACTAACAGTCCATGAAAATGAAACAAACAAACACAATTGACTTTATCGTGACAGCAGCCTCCATTTAAAACGAAACTAAATGGATTGGAAACTTAATTATGTAAGTATAAGTATTATAACGTTATTATTATAAAATGGACTTAAACTGTGTGCTCGCCTGTGTGTCATCAGACGCATCGACTTGGACAGACTTCTCGTGTCAGTTTTCATTTTATTCTGAAATAAAGAATGCTCTGCTGCCACACTGGAGCGACAGGGGTGATGTGACGAATGTTCGGTTGACGTGACCTCTGGTGCCGAGTGCTGTCGTGTCGACGAGCTCTTCACAGGGGATTGTCTAGTTGACACGGTCTCTGCTGACATTCAGGGCTGCGTTGTGGCCGTGTCTGTGCAGGTCCTCCATCTGATCTGGATACTGACCAGTTATGGCTGACTATGGCAGGGCTGGACTGGGGCTAAAATCGGCCCTGGACAAATCCAGCCCATGCGGCACATAATATTATGCCCCTTTCTACAAGATGTAAAAAAAAGTCTCTGATGTCCCCAGAGTGTGTATGTGAAGTTTCAGCTCAAAATACCTCACAGATCATTTTTTATAGCATGTTAAAATTGTCACTTTTTGTGTCGGTCTCTTTGAATGCAAATGAGCTGCGTCTCCCGGCCCCCTTTCTAGAAGAGGGCGGAGCTTCAAGAGCTTGTGTTCGCAACTCCGATTACCTCACGCAGACACGCACTGAAAATGTCAGAAACTACCTTTTATGTTCAAACCGGACAAAGAAGAAGTGACAACATGTAGAATGCAACAGGACATTTCTGAATGGTTAGTTGATGCATTTATGTAGCTGATGTGGCGTTAACTGTCTTCAAGTCATTGATTAGTTTAGCATATTCTGTCACGATAATCTATAAATCGCTCATGTGGGAACTGTTGTAAGATGCCTTCAGAGCCAGAGAATATATGTTGCATGAAGATAGCACAGGTATAGTTTGTTAACGTATGTTGTCATCTTGCTTTTATGACATGCTATTGCATTTGTGTTACGTACTGTATTGCAATAAAAGTGAAAAGACGGATGCGACAGCTTGAGCAGATTCCCAAATGTACTACAACAACTCTTCCTCTTCTCTAAAGCAGCCCAACATGTCCTCACCCCCTTTGTTGCATGTTCTGGGGGCGGGGTTTGTGTACATTTTAGTATAATAAGCTCTGTGTAGTCCCTACCAGCCGTTTGTTGTAGTCCTTAAAAAGCGATTTCTGTAAAAGAAAATATCTCCCTTTGCTTTGAACTTTGAGTGCCGTAACTTTGCAGATGTTCTTCATGCTAAAACAGCAACATTACACACTAACTAAAGTTAAAGGGTGAAATCATAATCAACCAACCCTTTAAATTAAAAATGTATGAATAAATAAAGCTGGGAACAGGGACTTTTGTCACATAGAAATGCACTTGACAGTAAAGCATTGATTTTGAGCTAGGATGCCATAAAGTAAATGTCACCATTTACTCACCCTCATGTCGTTCCGAACCGGTATGACTTACTCTCTTCTGTGAAACACAAAAGAAGATATTTTCAAGTATATTGGCAACCAACCCATTTTTTACTTCTATTGTATGGAGAGAAAAAAAAACGATTCAAATGATTTTCTTTTATGTTTCACATAAAGAAAGAGTGAGTAAATTATGACATTTTGGGTTGAACTAGAGTTAACACCTAATTTATGTAAGACACTGATATCTGTCTTTCATTAGGCTCTCGTTGAAATAACAATTTACTTTAATTCAAATTCATTAGAACAATTTAAAAGTTCATAAAACATATTTAAAGAGAATAAAGCTGTGTCCTTAATTCAGGGGATCCAGTCTTTAAAGGGATGGTTCACCCTCATGTCGTTCTAAACCCGTAAGACCTTCGTTCATCTTTGGAACACAAATGAAGATATTTTTTATGAAATCCGAGAGCTTTCTGACCCCACATAGACAGCAACACAACGACCACTTTCAAGGCCCAGAAAGATATAGAGACATCGTTAAAATAGTCTTTTTGTGCACAAAAAAACCAAAATGCCTAATAATAAATAAAAAAAATCCTGTGCAGAAAATCAGGATTTCCGAAGGATCATGCGACACTGAAGACTGGAGTAATGATACTGAAAATTCAGCTTTGATCACTGGAATAAATTACTTAATAAATAATTCAATAATAAATGATGTATCTGTTGTTGATTGGCAGTGGAGAGGAGATGTGGGCGTTGCACTCTAAAGTAAATGCATATGAACGTGAGTTTGCAGCGGTTTAAGCGGATTAAGTTCTGTGTACATCACCAGAGAGAAGTTTGCTGTTTTCACCGGAAGATCCCGACATTACGAGGTCAAAAGGAAAATTAAACATTACACATTATGCACAGATCACAATAAGATCTATAATTTGCACTTAGAAAATGGATGGAATTTTCATTCACATGCTAACTTTTTTTTATGTTTTGTAACCAGTGACAAGCAATTGGGGATTTTTCTTTTCTTTTTTTCTTTTACAGGCTTGACCACGGTCAATTGGGAGAAGAGCTTTCATTAAATTAATTAAAAAGTTTCCCGCTTGTAATTATAAGTTTGACGAAGACATGAATAAACCTTTTTTTCCTAGCTGGAAATTCATAATTAGTGTAATTTTGACATGGTGTAAACGCATCATTACAGTGCTTGAGAAACTTTTTTTCGCTTTTCACCCCCTTTCAGCAATTAATTTAACAACAAACTACTTGTACAAACTCCAAACTTCAAATGTCGTTTTGTAGCTCATTTTCTTAGGTCTGCTATGCATTTGTTCCCCATTATTTTGATCTGTATACTAAAGCTTTATATAGAAACGTAGCATTAAATTTGAAAATCAAGTTGACTTGCATTGTTAACCCTCTCTACAGCTTGACAAGAAGTGAATAATCTCATTCAATTTCCTCAGATTTTATATGAGTTTTACTATTAAGTATGTTATTTTAGCACATGTAAAATTATAGCTTGACCTCCTGAGTTGGACAAAGACTTTCTGACAGTTTTCTGATCTCCTTTCACTTCCCATCTAGCTGGTGTTTTGAAAGAGTCTTTTAAAGAGTAATTTGTGGAAAGTGCTTTCACCTCTTTTCCCTTCTGCGTTTCCTTCAGTACTCTCCATTGTACTTAATATTCCTCATAATACCAGCTCCAGCTGTGATAAATTGCCATATGGTGTGTGTAAATGTGTTTTAGGCCTGTGTTCAAGTTTGCAAAAAGCCCTTCAGATTTTCACAGAACCGGCGCTCCCGCCATTCACATCAAAGTGCCACACATCCACAGCCTCCTCAGTTTCATTTTTATTCAAATATTTTAATTCTTCTGCAGAATACTGCAGATTTTCTCCCAAAATCTTTACAGAAAAGTTGTTTTTCCCCTCATACATCTCCTGACAGTTTTCCCTGTGTTAACCAGGTTTATTATAGTTAATTAATGCAAAACCATAAAAAAAAAAAACATTTTTGTCACTTGAAATAAAACTGTTTTATTTTTGTACTTTATTTCAGCTAGTTTCCAAGGAAACATTTCTCATTTTCATTTAGTTTAATTTAGTTTAATGCCAGCAACCACCTGTTACAATTCTAGTGTATATCAAAACTGACAAAGGCGAACTTGGAACTTTTAATGAACAAACTCACAGGGAAAACTCAGAAACACCAGTTCACATGAACGTCGACGGACAAACACTAAAGAAACACTGAGAACTAAATACACTGAGGCAAACAAGGTCATTGACAAGACACAGGTGCTACATTACTAATTAACTGGACACAGGTGATGGAATGAACTCATAATGACAATGGCGGGAAAACTGAACAAAGGAACAAACTCAAAGACAGACAAAACAGACTAGACATGTAACACCACCAGCATTTTGGATAATTTTCACAAAAATGTAATGGTGCCCAGAATATTTGTTGTATGAATATCTGAGGCTCTGCTTTTGTTATCAACACTTGAATGTTGGCAAATTTAAAGGGTTAGTTCACCCAAAAATGAAAATTCTGTCATGAATTACTTACCCTCATGTCGTTCGACACCCGTAAGACCTCCGTTCATCTTCAGAACACAAATGAAGATATTTTAGTTGAAATCTGATGGCTCTGAAAGTCCTCCATTGGCACAATGCACGGTTCACTCTCAAGACCCTTAAAAGGTACTAAAGACGTCGTTACAAAGTCCATCTCACTACAGTGGTTCTACAATAACTTTATAAAGCGACGAGAATAGTTTTTCATGTAGTTTTTCTGCATCATGAAGCTTCGAAGCGTTATGAATCAGCGAGTCGATTCATGATTCGGATCGCGTGCCAAACTGCTGAAATTTGGCGATCCAAACTGCTGATTCGACTCAGTGATTCATAACGCTTCGAAGCTTCATGAGGCCGTGTTTTGAAATCGTCATCACTATAGAAGTCGTTATTTAGGGTTTTTTTGCGCACAAAAACTATTCTCGCCGATTCATAAAGTTATTGTAGAACCACTGTAGTGAGATGGACTTTGTAACGACGTCTTTAGTACCTTTTTAAGGGTCTTGAGAGTGAACCGTGCCATTGTGCCAATGGAGGCCTTTCAGAGCCATCAGATTTCAACTAAAATATCTTCATTTGTGTTCTGAAGATGAACGGAGGTCTGACGGGTGTCGAACGACATGAGGGTGAGTAATTCATGACAGAATTTTCATTTTTGGGTGAACTAACCCTTTAATAAAAAAGCAACATTTTGAACAACAAATTTTTTTTTTATTTGTTCTTTTTGTTTTTCATAGACTACAACGTGTCGTGCTTAAGAAATGCTTTTTTTTGTTGCATGTTTCTGCTCCTTTTTATCCTGTGTTTTGATCTGGAGATTCTCTATTCTTTCAGAAGATGTGTAATAGTGCCCCCTACCCAGTAGCGTACCATGGGGTTTCAGTCAGGGCCTTCACTAACGATCAACACACCCCACGCCGCGGCCATAACAACACACACACACACACACACACACACACACACACACACACACACACACACACACACACACACACACACACACACACACACCGATACATACAAAATACAATCATGCACTGTGTGCACTACTGTTACAAACCCGCTTTCAAAGTGCTCGTTGGGAAGGTCGCAAGCAGCATAAAAGGACACGCGAGACAAAAAGGCAATTGAACTATTTATTGATATCACTGCACTCACGTGTCACCGTTTAGGCAACTGCTGAAATGAATAAAAATCAACTGACACAAATACTCTTAAACAAACAAAAACACGGACCAACAAGAATATCAAAAGAAACACGGAAAAACAGCTTGTCAGCTAACGTTACCGGCTTGACATCAGGATTCACACGAAGCTCGCGCAGCCCGCCGTCCGCAGCGTCCATAGCCCATTTCACATAGATCACTCACAACTCGCAAAAAGTTCAAACGACTAATGTCATCAGCGGGGGGTGGGGCCTTTTATCACTACACATCAAAATCTGATTGGCTGATGACACAGTCAAAGTTATGATCCAATGGAAAATGGCAGCTTCAGCGGAAGGCTAGCTATTCTACTAGTGCTGGTCCACGGAGCTGTGATGCTTTTATGATGACATATGTAAAATACAGCTCAGCCTCAAAAAATAACCACATTCTTTAACCCCTATGAGTCTGAGCTGTTTTAGGGCCCTTTAGAAGTTTTGACATGCTCTGACATTTGTGCATTTTTCAGTTGCTTATAAACATATTAATGGCAAAAGTGTAATTACACTGTATTCAGCACAAACTGGGAAAACATAATTGTAACGTACTGAAGTTGACCGTAATTGCATTTAGACATGTTTGTTCAGACACTGATTCATTTAATTTAATTATAAAAAATATATATTTTTGATTTTGACAGGCCACCACTGCCCCTACCGTATAACAATGAAAACACGGAAAGCCAGAATTATTAAAATAATTATTAAAAAACACAACACAATTACTGAAACTTTAAAATGAAACAAAAGGGAAAATATAAAAATAAAAACCAATTGAAACTATTTACAAAATAAAAATAGTATTTCAATGACGTTGACATATTTCCTATTGAAACAGGAAGTTGGAGAGGGTTCTCAAAATGGAGTCTGCGACCAATAGCCAATTGGCTATAACGTATTTTTCAGTGTCATAAGAAATCGTCTGCGTCCGAAAACCTAGGCAGCTGGCTCGTTGCCTAGCTGCCTTATCAGACAATGACCTGGAAGGCAGCGTTTGTGCATGAAGGCACCTCACGAAACTGATTTCGGACCTCCGAAAATCCTTTCGGCTTCTAAGGCAGCGTAACAGTTTCACATAACATGATCTACAGTAAAATAGAGAGAGCTTTGGTGAGAACTAAACACATTTAATTACTACATTAGTCATTTCTCCCTAGAAATGACATCAGAAGTGGAAAGTGTTGGTCAAAAACGTACATTTACACACAAACACAACTTTCGGACCCCATCTTTTTTTCTAGCTCAACTGTCACAGAATAGAACGCACAGGATTGTGGGATATCAAAGGCAGCGAAGGATACAAATATGCTGCCGTCAACAATCGATTAGATGAAGGTATCTCAGGGAGCAGGAAGTGAACCTAACATTAGATTCGGGCATCCCTTGATGCCTTCCTACCTTGAAATGTGTCCTCCGAAGGCAACATTTTTCAAGGTTCGGACGCAGCCATCGAGCCCCCCCTTCCCAACCCCCCCAGGAATCGGGTCTCCTTTAGGATCAGGCGGTAATGCCTGATCAAAAGTTGTTATTGCCATTTCTAGACTATAACCTATTTAACTATTGTATGATGTATATTTCATTAAGTGCACAAACAACATGCGTAAAATATCAAATGAATGCCTATGTATTGCATAATAAAACAAACTGGAAACAAAACCATGCCTAACAATGCATTTTCTATAAGGATTGTTGCAACATACTATGTTCTGTAAAAGTAATTTAATATTAATTTTACATAATAATGGCAATGTGGTATAGTGTATATAATAATACTATAATACATTTTAATAAATTAATTGTCATGCTAACATCATTAATTGAGAACTATTGGAAGCAAAAAACATACCTAATATAAGCTAAGCTAGTAGGCCAATCAGGTAGATGTATGCTATGCTAGTACATAAGCTAACAAAAAAAACAGTAAGAACGTGAAATGCTTGATTTCACAACCTATAGCTTCAGTTATATACTTGTATATGAACCTTGTCAAGACATTAATGGTAATTATAACGCATTTTAAAGCTACACTATGTAACTTTTCCGTCCACTAGAGTTCGCCTGTTCAAAACAAAGGCGTAGTTTGATGACGCCACATTTGAGCGCAGAATCTCGGGACATGTGGTCTTCACCTCACAGCCGGTGGAAAAGAGTCAGGATAGGACTCGGGCAGAAATCATGTTCATGGAGGCGATTTTTAACATTACTGTAGTGAAGCAGAGCAGGACCGAGTGTTGTGGAGCTGAGCAAGGCCGCAGGAGCGATTGAAGAGCGGGACTGTTATTATGGCATAGTCGCCGGCGGGACTTTTATTATGACACGGTTGCCGGCGCCACTTCCTCTTTTCCAGTCATGAGTGAGGTAACGCAACTCTGTTTATCGAATTAGATATATCTGAGTGTGTTGAAAAGGAAGTTATGACGTTCGCTCGGCGGCTGCTATGACACTTGTTCACACTGCAGTGAGAGTAAAGTGTTTCACTGAATAAAACCGGAGACCGAGGGTGACGCAGATATGACGCAATCGACAGGCGACTTCCTCACACGCATAGCTCACACGTCCCGGTTCCTTGGTTAAAATAGCAATTTCTCACGATTTACAAATAGTTGAAAACATTTGGGATTTCTAAGTACTCAACTGAACAAAATATATAACACTGGCCTAGTGGTTTCTGGATATTTTACTGCAAAAATCCTACACACAAAAAGATATAAATCATAACATGATTTTGCCAGAATTGTAATCAGGCGCTAAAAATACCACCCATTAAAAATCAGTTGAACCAATGGGATCACTCAGGGTCCTAAAGGAGACTTGATTCCTGGGGGGGACTCGATTTCTCACCACACTGGACTATAAGTTGGGATATAATATAATAAAATGCGACTGATACACCTCTGCAATTTATCTGTCTTTTTTTCTCTCTCAACAACTTGCGTCTCACCCGGAGCGACATACTGAGGTGCAATTTATTTTCCGAAAAATAAGGTAAATCATAAAATTGGGCTGTATTATTAAAAAGTGCTTATTTACAGATGGGACCGTTTGCGCCAATAAAACCAAGCATATTGCGTTCATTACTCCCACTCACATTAACTCGTGGTATATATATAATTATGACGGGGTCCTTGGAAAAAAATTCTGCCCTATATACCCCCTCATACACAGCAAACACACAGTCACACACACATGCAAACAACTTAATGTCAAAAGCGCTCGCCGCCACCCGCTGATTATCACCCTGACAGGATCTCTGCAAGTGTGCGCTTGTGTTTTTAGCGTCTGTCACGCGTGTCACTGCACTTGCACACGTATCAATTACTCCTGCATCTGTAAAACACTCCGTCAGAGCAGAGAGTCGAGCACGTCTCTCGCACTGCTGAGCGTTTAATGGCTTGTCATCATTTTGAAAGATAGAAAATGGTCTGTTTTTGCATCTGAAAACCACTCTCGTTCTTTGACCTAGATTGCTAAAGCATGAAATCTGTTGTACTCCAAACTTTTGCAGTTGTGAACTTCAGGGAAGCAGTCAGTAGTTGTAATATTTTGTTTCGTCCTCCAGACAGATGATTTTGTTTTGCAGATGCTTTGGTGAATATGTGAGAGTGTTGCTTTGAAAGTTTCTGATGTGCCGGACCAGTTTTGCTCCTGCAAAAATGGCCTGATGTTTTCTAAATGAATCTCGTTCCGTGTTCTAGCCTAAGAATAAATGATCACAGATGAGATCTCTTAAATCTCAATAGTTTTTCCATAGATAGCAATGAAATTAAATAGAGAACAACCGGACGTATCTGGAAATATCATTTTTAAATGATTATTTCTAGGCCTCCAGATTTGCTGCTTCCTCTGCTAGTTGTTTCTGGGGGAGGGGCATTCTTGTTCTAGAGAGCATTTGATTGGACAAACTTGTGCAGTGCAAGATGAGTCATCGATTTTTTTGGGGGTCTTTTTTCCTAGTAGAGAAAGAAAGCAGTACAACTGTTTTCAACTTTGTTATAATATAAAAATAATAAAAGTTTTCTGAGCAGCAAATCAGGATTTCTGAAGGATTATGTGACACTGACAGTTATCATTTATTCCAATGCAAGACTCAACGAGCAACACTGTTGCATCTAATTCTCAATAGCTCCTCAAATGTTCCATCATGTTCCACAAAATTACAATTACGATAACTCAAACTGAATTATTTGTTCTGTGACTAGAGGTTTTAACATTCATTGCTGGGGGAAATCATTTCCTGTTAATGTAATCTGTACAAGTAGTTCAAACTAAATCATTTATAGAATATGCAATGCAATCATATCTGACATATACTGTAAAGCTTCAGTGTTAAACACTTCACTTAAAATATGTATATGAATTTCTTTGAATTTTTATTGAATTTAAATTCTGCTTCCTTTAATTCAAATTCGAATTGTAATTCTAGAATCTAGATCCTGTTTTTGACATTAATTCAAGTTCAATTCAATTCTGAATTGTGCACAAGCCTGATTTCAAGCCCTGCTGCTGGTGTATATCTCTTCACACTTCTCAAGTTAAAACAAATTTCTCAACAACGTTTGCTTTTCTAGTAGGGTTGGGCGATATCTCCTAAATTGGCAGTTGACGATGTTTACAGTAAAACATCGGAATGGACGATGATATCGTCGTTTTTTTTAATTATACAAATATATAATTTACTATATCTGTATTTTACGATCTCTTTACATAAATACTATTTTCTACATAAAAACTATATAATATTTTGTTATTTTACTAACCCACTTAAGAAGAGTTGTGCACTTTTTATTTTAATATAGCTCTTTACAGAAAGACCATTTTCTACTTCAAAACTATAATTTTGTTACTAACCCAGTGTTTTGTATGTTAATGCTGTTTTACGTGAATAATACAGAGTGAAGCACAAAGCTTTGTTTACAAAGGAAATGCATTCGCAGCCATGAATAGATTCATGCCGAATGAGAGAGGCTGAGCCCAATTTAAGATTTGTCAGCTTTTTTTATTCTGTTTTGCGATTTCCGTGAATTTTAACAATAGGCCTAACGTTAGTCCATTTTATCCCACATCCCATATCTCGTTTCTCAAATCTTTACTCGCGTCGCACCCATTTTCGCAGGGAATTATAAACGTTTCTTCCTTTCGTTTGTTTATAATTAAGTCTATTATACCCATTCACGTCCTTTACTGTGGGAAAGTAGAAAAACACTGTAGGACGAATAGGCTACCTTTTTACTTAATTTTATTTAACACAGTTTGTGCTTGTTATTAGACTTGGTAAGGCGCGTCAAGTTTATTTGAATAGCGCATTTCACACACACAGGCCATTTTACTTTCGTTTTCTCTGGCAGTGAATAATCAAACATAGCTTAAATGTCTTGACCTTGTGGAAGATAAAATTCGCTCTTCAGAACTTTTACAACAAGTGTTGCTTTGCAAGATCAGGAGAAAACGAAGACGAAGATATTTGAGAAGCATCATTGAGGGGAAATGAAACATTTTTTTAAAACTAATATTTAATTTTCTTATATTCTTTAGATTAACATTATTTACTGATAATCGTTTAAATGTTTTACAGGCTGTGGTGTGTTGTTTCACTGACGGAAGTGCTGAAATAAACACGCATGCTTATGAAATGGATGTTTGAGCCTCGTTTATTATTTCAAAATGTAGGCTATATCTGGCAAAGACTACAGTATTTAAAATAGAATTTATGCATTAGTTATATTCTCAATTACATTTTCAGTGCAATCACTGCAAAGTTTTTAGTTTAACTATAGATGAGGATTTAGTGTGTCGCACTCACAACAAGACTCACAATGGGGGCGTGGCATCACGATGGACGGCACAACCCTATTTTCTAGATTAAAATTCAGTAATTTAATGGGAATTTCACAGGCATTTTCAATGGTTTATACTTGGATATAATAAAATTGACTTGGTTTTACCTTTACAAATCAGTCTAATGGTTCTTAGATCCCTTGTTAGGGTGCGTCAGTCAGGGAAAGAGCAGTGATTGTTTTAAGTGCATTTTCATCCCTCATGGGTTTTTGGCTGCTTTGGTGTCCTTCCCTGTTTTCATGGGTAATCTTCACTGATTAAAGGTCTCTAAAAGCGAGACTGTGTGTGTGTGGGTGGGCATGTCTTAGATGGTATCTGATGCTTAAGAAATGATTTTTCTCTAGTGCTTGTTCCTGTCATCCTCTCCTTCTCATCAAAGTGGATTTAGTGACTCAGTGTTTTGGGGTTTGGTCTTTCCCGAGCGATGTCACGCTTGAGATCAGCTTGCTAATACTGGGCTATGAGTTAGCTTTGGCTCAAAGAAACAAGCGTGTGTGTGTGTGTGTGTGTGTGTGTGTGTGTGTGTGTGTGTGTGTGTGTGTGTGTGTGTGTGTGTGTGTGTGTGTGTGTGTGTGTGTGTGTGTGTGTGTGTGTGTGTGTGTGTGTGTGTGTGTGTGTGTGTGTGTGTGTGTGTGTGTGTGTGTGTGTGTGTGTGTGTGTGTGTGTGTGTGTGTGTGTGTGTGTGTGTGTGTGTGTGTGTGTGTGTGATTTGTTACTGTAGGTTTTAAGTGGTGTGACATTTAGTGGTGTTTGTTTTAAAGGGATAGTTCACCCTTTAATCATTTACTCATTTATGCAATTTGCATACACTCACACTCTCATTTTGTTTCAAGCCTTTAAGACTTTCTGTGAAACGCAAAAGAAGATAATATTTTGAAAATGTTAATTTTGTGATGAACTGTCCCTTTAAGGATTTGAGCAAGCCCCAAACAACTTTAGCATCCTTTGGCAGCCAGGCAGGTGTGTTTTGTTGCATGTGTGAGAATCACACATTTGGACAAATCTAGACTGTGGTTGAAACCTTTTTTTAATTCTCAGAGAAAGAGAGAGACAGAGCTCCTGAAATGAGGGCGCTGGAATGAATCCTACTCTTTTAGCTGTATATGGCCTCATAACTCTGAAATGAGAAAGATGGGAAGGAAAGGGAGGAATCTACTTACAGCTAATCTACTCCCTCACATGAACCCAAAGTCACACACACACACACGCACACACACACAGCTGTGGAAAGTGTGTGAGGTAAGTTAATAGCAGCAGAGGGAGTGACACAGTTTAAGAGCTTCTGTGTCTTTCTCCGGAAAACTTGGATGGGAAGAGCATCACCTCTCAACAACTGAAGAGTTAAACACCCGTAAAAGGATCCGTCTTCTGGAATATAAACTCACATACCAAACACAGCTGCTTACAGCACACACTGCAAAAAATCATTTTCTTACTCCGTATTCTTGACTTGTTTTCTAGTAGAAATATATAGACATTCTTATTTTTACTACTTGATATGCAACATGAATTAAGGTATTAAGTCTTGTTTTTTGAATATTGTATCAGTGAAGTGCGTTTATATACTTAAAACAATAAAATAAAACGGGCAATGGGGTCAGAAAAATAAATTTATTTCAGTTATTTTCTTACCCCATTGTAATTTAATAGTATTTAATATATATGTAATATATATGTATGTGTATATAATATATATGTATGTGTATATATATAATATATATATAATATATATGTTTGTGTATATGTATGTGTATATATATATGTATATATGTATATATATATATATATATGTATATATATGTATGTATGTGTATATATATATATATATATATGTATGTGTATGTATATATACACACACACACTCTACCGGTCAAAAGTTTGAGAGCGGTAAGATAATTTTATGCTTTTAAAGAATTCTTCTGCTCACCAAGGCTGCATTTATGTTATTAAAAATTTGTATTATATTTCAGATACATGCTGTTCTTTTGAACTTTCTATTCATTAGATAATCCTGAAAAAAATTGTACACAACTGTTTTCAGCATTGATAATAATAATAAATATTTCTTGAGCAGTAAATCATCATATTAGAATGATTTCTGAAGGATCATGTGACACTGAAGACTGGAGTAATGATGCAGAAAATTCAGCTTTGGTCACAGAAATAAATTGCATTTTAAAATATATTCAAATAGAAAAAAGTTATTTTAAATTGTAAAAATATTTCACAATTGTTCTATTTTTGATAAATAGAGCCTTGGTGCAGCCTTGGTGAGCAGAAGAGACTTCTTTAAAAACATTTATGTGTGTGTATTATGTATATATAAATTCACACTCACACACTATTTAAGAAATATTTGCATGTATGTATATTTATATAATTGACCGTATATATAAATATTTTATATATAAACATAATTTTTTTTTGTATTTAGTTTGTATTTATATATACATAATAATTATACACAGTACACACATATATATTATGTAAAGACTGATTAATCGATTGCCCAGCACTAATATTGTATTTAATCAGTTGAATCAACTTTGTGTGTGTATATGTGTATATGTATATGTATGTACATGTATTATATAAAAACATTTTTTTATGTTAAATGCGATTTTTATGTTAGATGTGATTTTTCAATTTGACAGCACTAATATATATAGTTGTATTTGTGTTATGTATCATGTATTTTCTATGCTAAGTGTATCTTTAAAGACCAGTGTGCAATGCATTACAAATCTTTCCTGGACTAGTAATAATAAGAGTACAGAGAGATTCTTTATTACATTTCTATTTATTCATTTAGCAGACGCTTTTCAAGGTGACTTGAAAATGAAAATATCTGCGATAAATCATATGGAGTCAGCAATATTAACAGTGCCGCTATACCAGAAAATAAGTGCAAAACAATACAGCGAAAGACTTACTTTATTTTAAACAACAGAAAGTGGATTTCAGATGAAGGGGTTTACAGAGGAGCCGTGTTTCCAGACAGATACACCCCAGCTTTTTTTGGAAAAATTAAATTAAACTCTTTGAAATCAGCAGTAAAAGGAATATTACCTGCTGTGACTGACTATATATGAGTAAGGGATAATGTACAGGCAGTTGTTCATTATCGCAAAATAATGAGTTTATTTTGCAGTGTAATATTACCGTGCGCATAACACGGCTGCTTACCAAATAAAAAAGTAAATAGACATGAAACATTGATTTGGGTTGAAATTATTATGTGAGAAGAAAATGATTGTGTAATGAAATGAGAGGCATGAATCTAGCACAGCTATGAGTGTGTCTGTGTGTTTGTTTCCATAGTGAACGGAGGCTGGTCCACATGGACAGAGTGGTCGCCGTGTAACAGTCGCTGTGGGCGGGGTCTTCAGAAACGGACACGTAGCTGCACCAATCCCGCGCCTCTGAACGGGGGGTCGCCGTGTGATGGACAGGCCATCCAAAAAATCGCCTGCACCTCAGTGTGCACAGGTACAACTCTAAACAACTTGATCAGAGATCACGATGCCACCTTCAACTGGACATGAACAGAAACGAGGCTGTGAGGGACAGAAGTGCATTTGTGTAGCCGGGTGGCGATGAGTCGTGAAATTTGCTTATCACATGACATTAGCACAAGATATTGACCTGTACTTCTGTCTCGAACAGCCTTATTTTTGTTTGAATTTTTGTTACCTTTGACCGTCATAACGCATAATTCTGCATGCGAGTCCCGAGTTCTGCATGGCTGACAAAAGTGATGAAACCGTTAAAGGAACACGCCGACTTTTTGGTACTTCAGCTTATTCTCCATACATTTCATTCTCATCTCCGTGCGTGCCATAACTCTGTCTGACGCACCCACCGCTAGCCTAGCTTAGCACAAAGACTGGAGGTAAATGGCTCCAGCTAGCCTACTTCTCAATAAGTGACAAAATAACGGCAACATTTACATGTTGTCATGTCACAGCGTGTACAAATAACAAGGTCACATGAGACACAGCCATCTTCTAACCGTAGCCTACACATACTGGGAACTATATTCTCAGAAGGCGAAGCACTGCTACTCCTGCAGAGTGATTTGCTCGCAGCACCTGAGAAACTCCGCGTTGAGGAGCAGAGAGTTCGCTCAGAGTTGGAGTAATAGAGTCAGCAATTACTAGATAGTTAATGTATAGTTTACAATCATGGGTGTTCGCTGTATTGTAAAGAGCTGCGACAATAAACAGGGGAGACCAGGTAACACCATGATGTTTCATAGAATTCCAACCCAAAACGCTGACCTGATGAATCTATGGCTACTTGCTCTGGATATAGATCCAAACACACCTGTAGCCATCATCAAGCACCATTGCGTTTGCTCAGAACATTTCACTGAGGACGACTATTTTGAAACGTGTGCTGAAGGATACGGCCATCCCATCGATAGTACAGACAGGACAAAGTGGATCACCTGCGGCTGCGGTAAGTGTTCCGTTATGTTTTTAGATGACTAGCCTACTGTAACAGTGCCATTAGCTAGATCTAATGTGTCTATACACATCACAACATGTAAATAGGAAAATGTTGGCGTTATTTTGTCACTTATTGAGCAGTAGGTTTAGCTGGAACCATTTACCTCCAGTTTTTGTGCTAAGCTAGGCTAGCGGTGGGTGCGTCAGACAGAGTTATGGCACGCATGCAGGGGCGTAGCTCTGGGGGGGAAAGTTAGGACGATTCTAAGGGCCCACACACTTTTGGGGCCCCCAGAGATCGGTTTTATTAGTAGTAACAGTACTAGTAGTAATGTATTATAAATGTATAATCTACCAAAGAGTTAAGGCCTTTGCACACTAAGTCCGAAATTTTCGCATGAGTTTTTTCGTATTCGTGATCCGAAAAAATCGTCACGCACAGACCTTGCACACTGAGTCCAATGCGTATTAATGAATACGTTACGGAAAAAACCGCAAAACAACACAAAATGCCGTCTTCAAGTAGTGAGGATGATTTTTTTTGTCCTCTCTCTTAAAAAATGAAAAAGAGGAAATATTGGGTCCATCATCCACTCCTGCGATCGCGTAGAGAGGAAGGAGAGTTCCTCTTATCAAGGAGATGCGGGATTATCCAGACCGATCCAAAGTTTACTTTAGAATGTCAGTGGCTCCGTTTGATGCTTTGCTAGCGATACTTGAGCCACATATTAAAAAGAAGACCACCAATTTCCATGAATCAATTTATCCTGAACGGAGACGCACACACACACACACACACACACACACACACACACACACACACACACACACACACACACACACACACACACACACACACACACACGGTTTACAGGGACTTGGTGTGCTATAATTATAGCTGTGATATAATAATATTTGTAGTATTTTTGATACAATAATATTTGTATATGTAGGTATCTGAGCACTGGCGATTCATTCACCAGCATTGCCAGCAGTTCTAGGTTGGGCATCAGCACTGATGGGAAGAACGGATGCGAAAAACGCAGAAAATCGAACCTGTTCCGATTTTTTTTTTTGACGGACGAACGTTTCGGAGGCAGTGTGCAAGCGTGATTGACATAACGTGAGGTTGAATTTATTTTTTGACGTGCAAAAATTTCGCATGCGAATTTCGGACTCAGTGTGCAAAGGCCTTTACAAATATACAATAATGATGGCGCATTTCCGGCAAAATCCAGCAAAACACTGCTCACACTCACCGGTAAAACTACATATCCCACTCCGACATGACGTGCTATAATTGTTGCAGCCATTAAGGTATTTATTTTTATATTTATGTTTAAATATTATAATGTGGGTTTTTTATGTCTATGTTGTCGATCTGTCTATCTATGTCGATTCTGAAAAGTGAACAGCATGAGATAGGACACATCATAAGATGAATGGAGTTGATCAGACATGATTCATTGACCACTTCATTAAGTTTTGTTTTGGATAAATTGTATCTTAATTTTAATCAATGTTTCATCAGCCAATTGGGGCATTCTGGGTTGAGCGAGCGGAGCTTAATTGGTCAGTATTATTAAATTGCAGACAAAGATTTGGGATAGCTAGGTTGGTGTGGTAGAGGGCCCAACATCATTTTCTTTCATAGGGCCCAAAATTGCTAGCGGCGCCCTTGCACGCATGGACATGAGAATGGTATATATGGATTTATCTAACTCTGGGGGATGCGGTGAATAAGACAAAATCCCCAAATGTCGGCGTGTTCCTTTAAGTTAGTTAATGGAAAGATGTGTAACTCTCAAAATTCATCATTGTTAAAAAATTTGAATGATTATATTCTTTGAAGTATAACAATTATAGTGTCGCAAATACGTAATCACTGCATTAAATTATTTCTATATTATAGTATTCATATTTTGAATTAGTTTTTATTCTTGAGTTTTCATTTGAGTTTTAGTAATTTTCTTTTTATATTTCTATTTAGCTTTATTTTTGGTAATTTTTGTACTTCAGCAGCTTAAAGGTGGGGTAAGAGCTTTCTGCTAACCAATGTTAATTTCAAATCACCAAAACAAACACACCCCTATTTTGATAGCTCCGCCCCACACATATGTAACCCAGGCAACGAACCTGCTGTGCCAGCCGGCCGAGGGTATGATGTCATCAATAAGTGAAAAACACAGTTCTCATGAACAACTCGATAGCACGAGCACGAAGATATTACAATTATGACAAGATTAGAAGGTTATATCGATCACGAAAAGAGAAACCAAAGGAAACAAACATATATTAGGAGCAGTGATGCCAGTTACTCTAATCTGACTACTTTTTTCCAGTAACGAGTAATCTAACGCGTTACTATTTCCAAACCACTAATCAGATTAAAGTAATTTATCCCAGTCACTGTGAGTTACTATTTTAGTCATTTTCCTTAGTAAAAATATATATTTTTGCTTTCTTCTAGAGGGAGAGTATTTATATTAAGTGAAGTCAAGAAAGACCGTCTTTATAAATTTTTTTATTAAAACATGTTTTTTTTTTCAGGAAATATTTTTTAATTTCAACTTAAAATGTCAGGAGATACATTGTTGACGTTGCTGATAAAAATACACTTCCAATAAAGTGAGGGTTGGCAAAAACGGTTGTCATTTCTATTAGGGGTGTAACGGTACACGTATTCGCATCGAACCGTATCGGTACAGGGCTTTCGGTTCGGTGCGCGCCTGTACCGAACGGTTTCCGAATGCAATCTTTAACAGTTAACAGTCGGCTTGTTTTAAGCGCGGAACACACTTCAATCCGAGTTCCCACACGAACATATTAAGTATTCCGTCCATTTTATCATGAAATTCAAACGATAAATGCCGTTTTGACGCTCTTTAATGTGACGTGACTGTATAAGCGCTGTATAGACGCATCAGTTCAACTTCAAGCGGCGGCGCCCCCTGGCTGGAAAGCTGATCCGATATTTACACGGGTCCTACTTCTTGCCAAATCGTAAGACTTATTTTGTTCCACAGACATCTTCCACATTTGTTTTTTTATCTGCCATCTCTCTCTTTGTGTCACCGCTCAGCTAATGTCCGTCCTGTGTCGTGTCTTTTGAATAATGACGTGCACTGAGCGCTCTCTTCTCCCCGTCATTAGCATAGACAATAAAAGAAATGGACACAGCGACCCCATAGACTTCGACGGAGAGAATTGAAGTCACACTAGGAGCACTTACTTCCTGATGGCTGAGCGTACTGCGCAGCCTCAGACTGAGCTCGACGACGTAGACGTGACGTGATCAACCTGTCTGACAGTGGCAAGTCTTCTAGTAGTTGTGCAACGTAAAATCTGAATCAACGAATCTTGCAGAGACAGAGAGGGGGAGCAGGAGCAACTTTTGATGAATGAAGTAGGATCTGCAACATCTCTATCTGCGTTTATGCCTCCACGTCCCCCCGATTGCCTCATAGACAGTAAAAGATTGCTGAAGAGCTTCTCCTCGGGTCTATACGGTAATTTGCTCAACAGCGCGACACAGTCGCGTGGTTATGACGCAATCATTAGCCTATATTTTACAAAAACAGCTTCAAAGGGGCGATAGTGTAAGATACAAGGTAATGGAGCCTTTTATACATTGTCGTGTTTGTTTAGAAATAAACAATGGACGAATGGAGTCTTTAAACGCCTCAGATGTAAAGATATTCACTGTCAAAGTGAGGCCAAAATTAATAGGATGCTAACAACAGGTGATGGCTTGGTTAGCAATGGCCGCGCCTATGGGTGGTACGCTTTCCGGGGGCTGGGCTACCCCCTTGGTCATTAGTAGACACGCCCCTTACTGCTGATTGGCTATAATTTGTTTTGGTACTCTGTACGAGACACTTTTTTAAAGCAGTTTTGAAATACCACTTACCCCACCTTTTAAGCTTATTATGTCTAGTTGACAAGGAAACATTTCTATTCTATTCATTTTCCATCTAATTTTTTTTTTTTATTTCAGCTTTATTTTAATTAACAAATACAAGTTTAATAGTTTTTTATAGTTAAAAAAGTTCTATCTTATATTTTATATATCTCAGCTTTATTTCAATTAACAAATACAAGTTTATAGTTTTTGTTATAGTTGTAGTTAAAATAACAGCACTGCATCACAAGTGGAAGTTTGTATAAAGCTCTGAGTTTGTAATCATGATACTCTTCTGAAACGAATTACAGTGTTTCCGTCATGACGTAAACATACAGTGAGGTCAGTTCTTAAGCCTGAAAGAAACATGATGAGGAATTTGGTTCAGATTTTTTCCTGCATTGGCATTTATTCATTTAGCTGTGGCTTTTATCCAAAGTGACTTCCAAATGAAAAATGTCTTCCATAATCCGAAGGATGGAAAATTCACTCTGAGACTATTGAATTACAAGTGAGGAATTCCTTTCATAAAAACTTCATTCTTTTCCAGTCCAGTTTGAGTTTTTCAACTCTTGATATAGCATCAGACAAATGCATCTTTTTCCAGGCCCATCAGTTCAGCTTTTAAGCCAGACACTTCCCCTATACTTTGGCCCCTTGGGGCCCCTAAGGGCCAAACACATTTCCATTCCCTCCTGCCGGTGAGAGTCAGTTCACTGTGAAGCAGGTGAGATTAAAGCATCTGCACCCAGCAGGAGAGATGCCACAGTCAGACGCTAATGACTGACCCATATACTGCAGTGCACTTAGTCCCTGTGACAGAATCCAGAGAGAGGCTGAGAACCTGCACCGCAGCAGAGCCATTTGGCCCATTATTAAAGCCAGAAAATAATGGATTATTTCCTTTCGCTGATACACTTCACATGCGCACTGTTCGCCATGATGGTTTTGAATATTATTGAAATATGCTAGCAGCCATATCACCCTGTAGCCCAAGACTGGTTTCCCACTGAAGCTAAGCAGGGTTGAGCCAGGTCAGTACCTGGATGGGAGACCTCCTGGGAAAACCAGGTTGCTGCTGGAAGAGTTGTTAGTGAGGCCAGCAGGGGGCGCTCACCCTGTGGTCTGTGTGGGTCCTAACGCCCCAGTATAGTAATGGGGACACTATACTGTCAAAGAGCACCATCCTTCGGATGAGACGCTAATCCGAGGTCCTGACTCTCTGTGGTCATAAAAAAATCCCAGGATGTCCTTCGGAAAAAGAGTAGGGGTGTAACCCTGGCATCCAGGCCAAATTTGCCCATTGGCTTCTATCCATCATGCCCTCCTAATCATCCTGTATACTGATCTGGTCTCCTCTCCACCAATCAGCTGGTGTGTGGTGGGCGTTCTGGCGCAATATGGCTGCCGTCGCATCGTCCAGGTGGTGCTGCACATTGGTGGTGGTTGAGGAGATCCCCCCCCCCCCCCCCTATATATATGCGAAGCGCTTTCAGTAACCAGAAAAGCGCTATATAAATGTAACAAATGATTATTATATGATCGGAATCACTTCCAAAAAGGAAAATACCGTTAAGTGCAACACGTGCAGCACAAGTCTCTTATATAGGCTACATAAAAAAATTATGAGAACATTATAATTGTGTGCTTGGGACATGGATTTTAATGGTGAGACTTGTTTTTGTAATCAGGCTCTCAAAATGATATAAAAATTTGGATTTCGATTTATCGGCCAATATATCGGTTATCGGATTTCATTTTCAAAGAGTTATCGGCATCGGACAACATTTCATATCAGTGCATTCCAAGCCAGTTATAATAGGGCTCATTAACATATAACAGTCTTTATATATACATTTTAAACTACCTTGACTAACATTTTAGTGGGCGAGGAATATAATAAAATGATACAATATTGCCTCTTTAATCAAAATAGTCAGTGTGCATCATAGCTGAAGTATTTTAAAGGGGTGCTTCAGCGCTGGGAAGATGAATGTAAACTGGGTCATTTTATGTAGTAGAAATGTGAAATAATTTTTGAATTTGGTGCCTTCTAGACCGAGAAAATAGATTTTTGTCTCGTGGAGGAAAGACAACAACTCCCAGGATGCACTTGCTTCGCTGCCCTACGAGGCCACTCCCAAAGCCACGGCTACTGGTTACACTTGCCCACCGCGCCACCGCCCCCACCGTTGTTTTGATTTTCATAGTAATAAAATAATTTAGTTCAGTTAGAGAACAGACACTACAATTAACTGAACGTGTCTTTTCAATAAAGTGTGAGTGAGCCGAACGAAAGTCACGACACAAACACAGCAGGAGACAGTTTTCATTCATCACGAGAGCGAAGAGCTGGGCAGAGCTGAGGTAAGCGCGGAATCATTCTCAGCGTGTGTCCAGTCTGGCACGTTATCAGATCATGCCTATGGAAGCTAAACTTTCATAGGAATTCATTGTAAAGTTGAAACACTCACTTTGCTCTGTACCGCTCCGTTATGAATGCCCGATCTGAGCGGTCGTGCGTATTTGCATTCTGTGAGTGAGATCTCTCCCCTATGGGCGGGTTGAAAACATGCGGAACTAGCTCCATCTACTGGCTGTAGTCTTTAGCCTCTGGCCAAAATGATGATATTTGCGTCATTGGAGGATTTTTTCCAGAAATAAAATGCATAATTCTCTCGTCTCAGGGGGACATGAGGGGGGAAAGTACCATAATTATAATATACTACCGGGTTTATACTAATACAAAGCTTAATGCTAAATCGCTGAAGTAACCCTTTAATACTTGTTTATGTTGTGTCTGGTGTGTGTGTGTGTGTGTGTGTGTGTAGTTGATGGCGAGTGGGGAGACTGGAGCAAGTGGTCGGCGTGTAACACAGAGTGCACACAATGGAGGAAGAGAGATTGTAATGCCCCTGCACCCCAGAACGGAGGCAAAGACTGTGACGGAGTCACGCTACAGTCGCAGAACTGCACTGATGGACTCTGCCTACAAAGTGAGTGGACTCTCTCTCTCACACACACACACACACACACACACACACACACACACACACACTCACACGTTGGGTTTTCATGTTTTATGGGGATATTCCATAAACATAATGATTGTTATATTGTACATTAGGTTTTCATGTTTTTTGGGGACATTCCACAGACATAATGATTATTATACTCTACAAACTGTATATTATCTCCCCTAAACCTACCCATCACATGGGGACCACACACAAACACACACACACGCATACACATACACACGCGCCAATCTGATAGAGTCAAGTCAGGCTGGATTGCTTTAATGTCAAAATGATGTCAAAATTGAGCCTATTTACTTGCTTAATACTTGTTCCTTATTTTGAATCAGTGTAATTTTTGTATTATTTATATACTATTCTAGTATTTATTTTTTTAACTAGCTTTTATTTTTTATATTTTCAGTTTAAATTTTTTTTTAAATGTTATGCGCTTTTAATATTTAATTTGAATACTTCTATTTATCTTTTTTTTTTCAGTTAGTTGCCAAGGTAAAAGTTTTTCATCTAACATTTATATCTTTTATTTTATTTCAGCTTTATTTTTTATTTTTAGTTGAAAATAACAATACTGATATGTACTGTTTTAATTATAGAAACGTATTTAAAGGGATAGGTCACCCTAAAATGAAAACTAAGTCATCATTTACTCACCCTGGTGTTGTTCTAATGCTGTATGCCCTTCTTTCTTTTATGGACCACACAAGGAAAAATGTTGGACGGCTAATAAAACATTTTTGCAATTAAAGGGTTAGTTCACCCAAAAATGAAAATTCTGTCATTAATTACTCACCCTCATGTCGTTGGATACCCGTAAGACCTCCGTTCATATTCGGAACACAAATGAAGATATTTTAGTTGAAAGCTGATGGCTGAGAAAGGCTTCACACAGGCCTCCATTGGCATTCAGTACATTGACACTTCCAAGATCCATGAAAGGCACTTAAAACGTCGTTACAAAGTCTATCTCACCACAGTGGCTCTACAATAATCATACAATGCGACGACAATAGTTTTTGTGCGCAAAAAAAAATCAAAATAACACCTTTATCCAACTTGTTCTTGTCTTCCGTGTGCGCCTCCACGACGCATGCGCGAGAATATGACGTAGCGCCGGTGTTCGGGAATCGATGAAATACACACTTAAGCTCCATTTTGAGCACTACGCCGAGACCTAAAGCACGATCAATGTAGAATCCAACAGCTTAGACACGCGCGTCTTCCTCTGCTCGTAAACAAATCGCTTCTGGGTCATGTGTCCGAGCGCCGGATCTGCGTCATATTCTCGCGCATGCGTCGTGGAGGCATACACGGAAGTCGAGAACAAGTTGGATAAAGGTGTTATTTTGATTTTTTTTTGCGCACAAAAACTATTGTCGTCGCATTGTATGATTATTGTAGAGCCACTGTGGTGAGATAGACTTTGTAACGACGTTTTAAGTGCCTTTCATGGATCTTGGAAGTGTCAATGTACTGAATGCCAATGGAGGCCTGTGTGAAGCCTTTCTCAGCATCAGCTTTACACTAAAATATCTTCATTTGTGTTCCGAATATGAACGGAGGTCTTACGGGTGTCCAACGACATGAGGGTGAGTAATTAATGACAGAATTTTCATTTTTGGGTGAACTAACCCTTTAAATTGAAAGCTAAAGCGAAATGTAGATTTTAGGCTCATTCAGGTCTTCATCTCCTTTTAATTTAGGTTCTATCTCCGCCAGTGTTCAACCTAATGTAAGGAATCTGGGGGTTACATTCGATTCGTCACTAAATTTTGCGAAACAAATCAGTTCAGTGGTAAAGGGTAGTTTCTTTCATTTGAGATCGATTGCGAAATTAAACATTCATAACATCACGTCTGGACTGCTGTGATTCCCTGTACTGTGGCCTGCCTCAAACTACTATCTCTTGCCTGCAAATTGTCCAAAATGCTACAGCGAGACTTGTTACCGGCACAATAAAGAGAAATCACATTTCTCCCATTTTAGCAACTTTACATTGGCTTCCTATTAAGTTCAGAATTGATTTTTTAAGTTCAGAATCGTTTTTTTGTGTACAAGGCTCTATCTGGTTTTGCACCAAAATACATAAGTGACCTTCTGATTCCTTACACTCCCCAAAGAACTCTTAGGTTGTGTAATCAGCTTCTTGTAACTGTCCCACGTTTTGGCTGTAAAACTAAGGATGGTCGGGCCTTCTCTGCTGCAGCACCTAAACTCTGGAACAGTCTGCCCAATGTGAGGTCTGCTCCTTCATTAGCCAGCTTTAAATCGCCTCTTAAATCTCATCTGTTCTCTCTGGCTTTTGATTAGATCGATATTGGTTAGATTTTTATTTATTATTTGGATTATATTGGGTCTATTGTGTTTATATTTTGTAGCTGCCTTGTTTCTTTTTATATGCACATTGTTTTACTGATCAGCACTTTGGCAAAATGCTGCTTTTAAATGTGCTATAGAAATAACATTTGACTTGACTCGACTATTGCTGTCGGTAGCTGAACATTTCTATCATAAAACAGTTGTCTAAGACTTGCATCTACTTACATCTTTCCACAAACTCTCGTTGCGTTGTGACAGTACGACAGTAAGACCCACCTTCTCTGATTTGATTGGCCATCTCGATCATTGTGACATTGACGAGCGCTCTTAGGCCACTGAAGTAGAACAGCAAAAAAAAAAAACTACTCCTGTGGTTAACACAGTGATTTAATACGTCACATTACAAAAGTTAAATAGCTAATGTTGTTTCTTGTTGACTGTAATGCTATTAGTTGATTTGTTTATTGCTTCTCTATGTAATACCTCACATAAACATGGCCTTTCATTTGTTGTTACAGTTGACATGGTACAAATTGGTGGTGAGAACCTTTAAGAAACTAGTGGTTTGATCGTCCCCAGAGAACTGACAGGTGACATGAATGCATGTAATCATGAGCCATCAGCGTGGCAGTTTAATTTGTTCGCTGGTGTTTAGAGCAGTGAGCATTGAAAGAGAGAAAGAGAGAGAGCGGCAGGCCGCGGAAGTGAATCTCCTCTGTTTTGTGTTGTGTAATGGATCTCATGTCTGTCTCTCTCTCCCCGCAGGCACTTCCTCACTAAAGTTTAAACTTTAAAAGTTCTTCCCCTTAAAAGTTGAGCAGGCACAATCCATTTAACCCCACTCAACCCAACTCTCTCAGCAGTAGCGGCTCCTGAGGTAGGGCAGATTCTGGGTCTTAGTGCTAGTTTATGATAAACATTTTGTAAGCTTTAAAGGAACTGTATGTAAGAAATGTATTTCAATTAATCATAAAATGGCCCTGATATGTCACTAGACATTAAGAAATCATGTTAATTTCAAATACTTATATCACTGACAACAGTTGTCCGGCCAGGAGATTGTCATTTAAAAAGTGAAGTTGCAGCCCTCAACTGATGTTGATGTTGACATGTTGTGTTTTGGCCTGAAGCGCCACCCTCCATCTATCTACCAATCACAAAGTCAGTAGTGTTTCGGTATCCGGGTTGCCAGCTCTGCTCTAGTTACCAGCTACAAACTTTTTGGATAAAAAATGTCTAAGGAGGGGGAGAGGGGATACACCGCCCTACAGTAATTTGAAAGTGATTGCAGTACCAGTTTTGGCCACAATCCTACATACAGTTCCTTTAAATTGTAATCGTTTACACATGCAGAATTTCCTTGCGTTACTCAGTCTGAGGGTGGCGCTCTAATGTTGATTGACAGGCACACATAGAACGCTAGTATTGTCTTATTGTAGTATTTATTGCCTCCGAATGTCGTTTTAGAATGTTATAAGTTGTGGAGGAATTCCGGTGAAGGAAAGAAAATAATAAACATAAAACAACACAATATACACTCACCTAAAGGATTATTAGGAACACCTGTTCAATTTCTCATTAATGCAATTATCTAATCAACCAATCACATGGCAGTTGCATCAATGCATTTAGGGGTGTGGTCCTGGTCAAGACAATCTCCTTAACTCCAAACTGAATGTCAGAATGGGAAAGAAAGGTGATTTAAGCCATTTTTAGCGTGGCATGGTTGTTGGTGCCAGACGGGCCGGTCTGAGTATTTCACAATCTGCTCAGTTACTGGGATTTTCACGCACAACCATTTCTAGGGTTTACAAAGAATGGTGTGAAAAGGGAAAAACATCCAGTATGCGGCAGTCCTGTGGGCGAAAATGCCTTGTTGATGCTAGAGGTCAGAGGAGAATGGGCCGACTGATTCAAACTGATAGAAGAGCAACTTTGACTGAAATAACCACTCGTTACAACCGAGGTATGCAGCAAAGCATTTGTGAAGCCACAACACGCACAACCTTGAGACGGATGGGCTACAACAGCAGAAGACCCCACCGGGTACCACTCATCTCCACTACAAATAGGAAAAAGAGGCTACAATTTGCACAAGCTCACCAAAATTGGACAGTTGAAGACTGGAAAAATGTTGCCTGGTCTGATGAGTCTCGATTTCTGTTGAGACATTCAGATGGTAGAGTCAGAATTTGGCGTAAACAGAATGAGAACATGGATCCATCATGCCTTGTTACCACTGTGCAGGCTGGTGGTGGTGGTGTAATGGTGTGGGGGATGTTTTCTTGGCACACTTCAGGCCTACCTGAGCATTGTTTCTGACCATGTCCATCCCTTTATGACCACCATGTCCCCATCCTCTGATGGCTACTTCCAGCAGGATAATGCACCTTGTCACAAAGCTCGAATCATTTCAAATTGGTTTCTTGAACATGACAATGAGTTCACTGGACTAAAATGGCCCCCACAGTCACCAGATCTCAACCCAATAGAGCATCTTTGGGATGTGGTGGAACGGGAGCTTCGTGCCCTGGATGTGCATCCCACAAATCTCCATCAACTGCAAGATGCTATCCTATCAATATGGGCCAACATTTTTAAAGAATGCTTTCAGCACCTTGTTGAATCAATGCCACGTAGAATTAAGGCAGTTCTGAAGGCGAAAGGGGGTCAAACACAGTATTAGTATGGTGTTCCTAATACTCCTTTAGGTGAGTGTATAAAGGCTATTCACATTAGAACATTTAAACTTTCATTCATTTGATACAAAGAACAAATTATCAAATTAATGAAAATTTCCCAAAAACATTGTAGGCCTAAAAAGATTGTTGAACAATTGCCACTAGTGATGGGGAGTCAGCTCCAAAAGAGTCGATTCCTCGACTCTGAATAGCCCCAGAGTCCGGGTCGACTCTCGGTGTCGAATCTGTTGCTGTGTCCGAAATCGCTCCCTTGTTTACTGATTCTCTAATCCCTATCCGCTTTTTAAGTCGTGACATAAGGAACGCCACTTCTAGGTCCAAGCCTCAACTCATTTCACTTGAGGATGCCATCGACAGCCGTTTATGAGCGCTATTTATTCATATTAAACATCAAACTTTTTAAAAAGTGAAACATTTTGAATACTTACAGTCTACACAACAGTCTCTGTGCTCACAGCGTCACAGACATTCATATTTGAACGATTTATAAAAGATGAATCACTGTCTGGCCATCTGGAATTTTGTTATGGAGATAAAGGTTGTGATTTATAATTTTTTTTGTAGTATTACACCACGTTGTGTGTGTATATTAGCACCGTTTGTTGTTTTTCTTGTGGTATGAGATATTAGCGTTTGGACCCGGAAGCGCTGCCACGTGACGTCAGACAGTTGAGTGCACTATAAACAAGGAGCGAATGAAATGAAGCGAGGAATTCAGACACTGACGTAATACACCGCGTCAGAGAGCTGTTACAGAAACTTTGACACACACTTTTACTTGAGTGCTTACTTTAGAAATAGAAAAGTAGCTGCGACTTTAGTTTGTAATTGACCGTTCGCAAAGACCCGCCCCCTTTAGTTACTGTTAGCTATGTCCGACAAGCCGCGCTCTCACACCACACACACGTTCTCACGCAGTGAAAAACGCATCTAGAAGGAAGAGATGATCGGTTCACAAGCAGCTTTAACTGAGGCGCTTCAGCGACCTGTCACCACACATTAAAGAGCCTCAAAATGGTATTTATTGTTTACATTTATTTAAAAATCTGCAAATTTTACAATTCGTATTTTTATTAGTGGTGGGCATAGATTAATTTTTTTAATCTAGATTAATCTCACTGTAATCTTGGAATTAATCTAGATTAAAATGGCTCATTTGAATTCTACCGAAGGCATTCAGAATATGTGTGCTCGTAAGTGATCGTTTGTCTTTTTGTAGTTTGAATAATAAATAACTTCTGTCCCTTTAAGACCTGACGCATGGATCCCAAACACTGTGAGTTGGTTACGACTGTGTTTACGTTAAAACTCACCAAGATGGGCATTGAGACATTTTTGAGTGTATTTGACCATTAATAAGCTGTAAAAAGGAGCTCATTTTTGCACTTGTATGTCAGAGGCGGCTTTATTACGGTATGTGTGTGTGCGCTTCAGATGCTAGCGCGAAATCTGCGGGAATTAGTAGAATTATCGTTATGAGCAACCCCGCACGAAATTTCGACCCGTCACCAATACTAACACGCATTAATGAGGAAATATCAAGCAGAACACGCGTTCGCCATGTTCAGAGGGTTAACTGGACTGAATGAGAGGAGGCGGTGCGTGTCAACTCGCTGTCGGTCGGAGAGGAGACGAGATCGCAGCTGATATCGATACTGTAGAAAATGAGTATTGTATCGTTTCAGATATTTCAGTATCGATACATAGCAAAGTATAGATATTTTTGACAACACTAGTAGGCATACACACAGGTTCGAAGACTCGAAGTTCTCTCGCCCCCTACAGTGCAATTCGGCTAGGTATACATCCGCGCTAAAATATCAAGGTGAAAGTCATCATAGCTTGCATAGTATAGACCCAGCTCCCAACCCAACTTTGAGAATAGGCGATATTTTTTTTATCGCCCGATAAGTCTATACGTTAACGCAGCACGTTACCGCCGATAACGGCCCACCACTAATTTTTTATATTTAATATTGTAGTGTTTACTATAACTGATTTATCTGTGCACTTCATTCATTTTAAAAAATTCATTTATCCTTATAATCTTTAATCAAATACGTTAACTTTCCCTCCCCCATCGAAAGGACTTCTCTTCTCTCCCGGTCTGCTCCCGTTTCTGCACCGCCTCTCAGAAACCTGTCACTGATCGTAGCAATATGGTGGTTAGGTGCATTTTTCTCGGTGTACACAATACCTCCTTCAGGAAGGACTTGAGGCAAAAAGAGAGAAATATATGAGAAATAAAAGCTTTTTTTATGTAAAAATTACTCAATGTAGTCGGACGAACAGCTTGTTGTGACGGCTCGCACTTCGGAATGCAGCGTGTGTGAACGCGCTTACGCCCCCCTTATAAGGGAGAGCTGAGAAAAAAGTTTTACAGAAATAAAGCCATAAAAGGCTTAAAATAAGTGAAATCTGTAGCATAAATCAGCGAAATATGCTCAGTAACACATGTAGAAAAGATTTAAAGAGAAAATACATTTATTTAAGAGATCGATCGAGTCTCCACAACTGAGTGCAAACTTCAAATCTGCCTCCGTTTTCTTCCAACGATCCAATCAATTCCCGAAGGACGAAATCAAGCCCCGCCCTACATTTTTTCTAATTTCAGAAGCCGTTTCAATCGGATATACACAATAAGGAGAAAAAGACGATCTCAACTTCCGTTTCACACCGACTTAAAGGGAATTTTATGGCTTTGTGTCGGGGGAAAACAATTTAAGCAATTTTGTCTTATTTCTGACCCTGACCCGTAGACTCCTACAGTGGGAGTCGGGAATTGGAGTCGACTCCAAAAAACCTGGAATCGAACACCCATAATCGCCCCCCCCATGGTCTCTACATAAGGGATAATCCACGGCTCGCGGTGCATTAAACAATTTTAATGCATCACGTGGAGGCAAAGAACTTCCCGACATAAAGTGGAGGGTGGTTGCCTCCGCTAAGTGCAATAAAATGGTTTAATGCACAGCTAGCCGTGGATTATCCCGCTTATACCATGGTCATTTACCAGAATTGACCACTTAAAGCTGTTATTGATTGAAGCTGGAATGAATTAAATTTATCATTTATTTAAATTAATTATCAAGAGAGAGAGAGTAAGAGAGTAAGAGAGATGCTCTCTGTGTGCGAGCGAGTATGTGTATGTGCGGTTAAATGAAAACAGTGGATTAATATAGAACGGTGTTAAGTGTCACCGGCCCACCGGTGGTAGCCTGGTCCTACCAGACTCTCATACATTTCATTTGTACAGAGAGTCTGGCCACTCTCCATTGACAAGCGTTAACTTCCTTGAAGGCGGGAACTCTGTTGAAGTTTAAAACTATTGGATCTGCCCAGAGCCGCTCTGGATCTGCCATAACCAATCGCTAACGTTTGGTCGTGACGGATGTCATCTCAAACTAGCGCACAACATCAACGTCATCGTTCTCAGCCACTCCCTCTGTTCGCTGATTGGACCGGTTAAAATTTGACCAGAGAAAACCAGAGAATATACCGCAATCCCAGACGGAGTACTGAAGGAAAAAGAAAATTGAGCGGTAGTACGTAGGAGGGCGGAGCCAGGCTACACTGGTGGGCCCACAGCCATTACATTTTTAAAACGGTAATATCCTATTATAAACCTAACCTAATCTTGACAAACTATATATCATTTGAAAGTTTACAATCTCTAGTTTTCATATTTAGTGACAGTTTTTTCAAAATAAATTTCATAGGAGCAGTAATTTATCATTTTTGCAACAAGAATATTTTCATACTCATAAGGTGTGTTCAGACCTTTATTTTAAAATAGAGATGAACAGAAAAAATCAAGAAAGATTGGTAGAAACCTGTTTGATTTTAATGCCAAGAGTTCAAAAGATAACCTCCATTCAATTTTTTGAGAAAAAAAGGTTTGAAAATGTTTTAGAACAAGACAACAGATTCGCCATTTGTGATGTGGCGGCGAGCTATAACGCACACAAGTGTTCTTTTTTATGTTTATTAGAGATTGAATTCGTATCAAATTCTGCCAAACTTCCCATACTGCTTCTGAATAGAATGTCTACTTCATAAATTGTATGAAAATTATGGAAATATATGGTTCAGATCACTCAAACCATATATGGAAATGGAGGCGCCCTTATATGGTCTGTAATGGAGCTTGGATGTCATCTAGTGAAAAAGTGTGGCACTGGGCCCAAACAAAATCTCACTGAAAGCTCATTTTTTGAGATATCAACCTAAAATTTGGAACACAACTTGTTCGGAGTCCAACATGTTTTGTAAAAAAAAAAAAAATATATATATATATATATATATATATATTTCACTATTTCACTTGCATAATTTATTTGACTTCTACAATAATCTGCCAAATGTCTTTTTAAAACAAGACCAGCCTCATGTCTATATTCCAAAACATTTTTAAATTACAACCATTTAAGTTTGGATAGTGCATTTTCAGTGGGGGGTTAAATTAACTTGGTTTTAGTTTAATTGCACACCTTCCAGCCAGTCAGATTCTCAGACAGACCATGGTATAAGATAAACTTAGCTTATGATGCTTTTGGGAAACGCAGACCTGATGCAGACTCATATACGCATAGCCGAAGTGGATTAATATCGTCTTGGTCTGGAGCCAGGTTTACGCAAGGAAAGGTGAAAATAAGCGGGGCAGTGTGAAATCTTCCCCAATGGCTCTCAGAGCGCTGTAGAGCCCGGGAGGACTTGCTTTATCATAATAATACATTCCTGCCGAAGCCATACGCTAAATTTTAATATCTCCTGCTCACTTTATGATTTAAAATAGTCTTGAAAATCCGGAAATATTTGTTACAGAATGCTGAACACATTCACTATTTATTATTGATTCAGTTTATATAGCCACGGCATTCTCTCAGCATCATAACTCCAGTCTTCAGTGTCACATGATCCTTCAGAAATCATTCTAATATGATGATTTGCCGCTCAATAATTTCAGTTTGTGGAAATCGTGATTTTCATGATTCTTTGATGAATAGAACGGCATTTATTTGCAATAGTTGTACTGTCACTTTTGACCGATTTAATGCATGATAATGAAATAATAGCACTGACCCCAAACCTTCATACGGTTGAATATGGCAAATATACATCTTTTTAAACTATATATCTGTTTGAATAAAAAGCTTGTCAGTGAGCTCTACATTTTGAAGATTGTAAGATTGTTGGCTGCAGTTTGAAACTAGTATTTCCACAACTTGATAGCTGTCACAATGTGATAACTACATGTTTACCTGATTACCATCTCACCAGGGGAGCCTGACTGCGAGACGTTTTCAGCTGACATGTGTGTTGGTTTGTTGTTTCCCTCCCTGTCAGTGAGGTTTCACGTGAATTGCCATCTGCATGACCAGTTTCTCGTGCCGTCTTCGCACTGAATCTTCGGTTCAGGCGGTTCAGTCTCACATCACCCAATCGCATCTCGCTGTTTTTTGTTTGACATTCATATTATTTTGTCTAATACCCCCCTTCCTCTCTCTGAAGGTTCAGTATATCAGCTATCCGTTCAGCCTAAAGGGACGGGAGAGGAGGGGTTTACATGTGAGTGTCTATTTTGTCTTTCATTTTCTTGCTTTGGTTTTCTGGGTCCGTATCTCTTGTCTCGCAGTATCTTTGGCTTCATATTCTTTGGCTTGCGTTCTGTTCCTCGCCGTCTACGGGAGTGAAAGCATGCTGTCTGTTTGTCAGAGTCTTTTGATTTGATGTTTTGCTTTGTGTTTTGCACCATTTTATGTTCTGTCTACGTGTTGTTTCTCGACTCACATCTACACATACACATATGCTTTGTCCCTTTCTCTCTCTCTCTCTGTCTCTCTCTGTTTTCCGCTGAGCACATTCACAGAGTTGAATGGAAAGCTGAACATCTCTGGAGTAAAGTCAGGCTCGGCTAAAGTCTGTGTGCTGTTTGAAACAAGAGAACTCTCTCTGGTCTTGCAGTATGACCTGAAGCATTCTCTTTAAAGGCAACAAGAAATGAAAATTGATCCCATTTACTTTCTTCAGAAATTTCCTGAGCCTTATTTTTTTTCACAATTCATCTGTGCATGATGTTCCACAATAAAAGGCAAGATGCTATTTGAACCACAGTGTAAACAGGATTGTAATAATATATAAGCTAGTGTTGTCCACGCGGTTAACACAGCACCCGCTTTTTCTATCATCCTTTGGCTAGCGTTGCAATATATGATCACGCTCTTATTCATGCAAATGCTTTTAAACCATTCAAGCGCAACAAGACAAAAGAGAACGCGCTGTGTGTGAATGTCCACACACACTCGTGCGCACGGAAAGCCGCTTGAGACAGCGCTTGAACGGACGAAAACACACAAAACTGTGCCAAAATGCCCATTTGTGGAGTATTCTCGCAAGTCTCAAATGATAATAATATGGCTAATAGAAAAAATTGAACGGTAATTCGGAAATGAAATGTGAAATTATTACAATATAAAAATATATTGAAAAGGTATGAAATTTATTTTCTTTATTAATTAAAGAAAATGTGTGATTTAATTACTTAACTTTTTAAACTATTGACAGCACTAATACACATGTAGTTATGTACATATGAAAGAAAGACAGACAGACACAGAGACAAAGACTAGAGAGACAGACAGACAGAAAGAAGGACAGACAGACAGACAGACAGACAGACAGGGAGACAGACAGATAGAGAGAGACAGACAGAAAGACAGACAAACAGATACAGACAGAGAGACAGACAGACAAAAAGACAGACAGACACAGAGAGACAGACAGACAGACAGACAGACAGGAAGACAGACAGGCAGATAGAGGCAGACACAGAGACAGACAGACAGACAGACAGACAGACAGACAGAAAGAAAGACAGACAGATACAGAGAGAGAGACAGACAGACACACACACACACACACACACACACACACACACACACACACACAGAGACAGACAGACAGACAGAAAGAAAGAAAGACAGACAGACAGAGAGAGACAGACAGAAAGACAGATAGAGAGAGAGAGACAGACAGACAGAGACAGACAGACACAGAGAGACAGACAGATAGAGAGACAGAAAGACAGACAGACAGAGACAGAGAGACAGATACAGAGAGAGAGACAGACAGACACACACAGAGACAGACAGACAGAAACAAAGACTGACAGACAGACAGACAGACAGACAGAAAGAAAGACAAACAGATATATAGAGAGACAGACAAACAGACAGACAGAGAGAGAGACAGACAGACAGACAGAAAGACAGATACAGAGAGACAGACAGACAGACACACACAGAGACAGACAGACAGACAGACAGACAGACAGACAGACACACACAGAGACACAGACAGAGAGACAGACGGAAAGAAAGAAAGACAGACAGACAGACAAATACAGACAGAGAGACAGCTAGATACAGACAGAGAGAGACAGACAGAAATAAAGACAGAGAGACAGACAGAAAGACAGATAGGGAGATAGACAGACACAGAGACACAGACAGACAGACAGACAGACAGACTGAAAGACAGACAGATAGACAGACAGACAGACAGATAGATACAGACAGAGAGACAGACACAGAGAGACCGACAGAAAGAAAGACAGATAGACAGACAGATACAGACAGAGAGACAGACAAACAGAAAGAAAGACAGACAGACACAGAGAGACAGACAGAAAGACAGATAGAGAGATAGACAGACAGATACAGACAGACAGAGAGACAGACAGACAGAAAGAAAGACTGACAGACAGATACAGAAAGACAGACAGACAGACAGACACAGGGCGACAGACAGACACAGAGACAGACAGAAAGACACAGACAGACAGACAGAGAGACAGACTCTTTATTTCACTCTTTGCTTTTTTAATAAATGTTGCAGGTCAGATCATTCATGTTATTCATTCGTATAATTAAAGAAAGAAGTTTTACATTTGAAATCTCTTTTTACATTGGTTAATGTTACATTTCTTTCTATAAACAATATTCGTTTCAGCTGACGTGATCATGGCTTTGTGGGCAAGAAACAATAATATTAATCAATAACATCTCAGCCTACTCTTTACGGTCCAATCAAATCCTGATGGATAAAATCCGGTCCTGCCCTGCATTGTTTTCCACTCAAGATTCTGCGTCACGCTGTGATGTTAAATGCCTTTTGAATGTTGTTTCATGTAGTGTTTAATGAGAACCAGCAGCTCCTGGGCAGAAGGTAATCCGCGGATACGTGTTCTTTACCACGGTGACTTTAAACTTCTGTTCTGCAGATGATAATACGCAGATGAAGACTGTGATGTCTCCCTCATGGCGTTTGCCCTTTAAGAGTGTTTGACTCAGATACAAGCTTAGGGTTATTGTAGAGATTCTTCAACTGGATTAAAACCGAAATGTTTGTTATGAACATGAAACCCTGAGAGATGAACCGAGGCGAATATCAAACAACATGATTCAGGCTTTCATTACAGGCCACCGCAGAGCTCAGTTCTTCATAAAACCAACTCATCAGTCATAACATCAGTCAGCCTGCTTCTTGTCTGTCATTTACTATATTTTACCGTCCTTTTATCTGTATTGTTTTTATGTAGTCATTATGATGGGCTCACTTTTGAGCAAATGAAAGGCACTTTCAATTCCAGTTTTTAAGATAAACCGAGTCGAGTCGTGGCTGGTGGCCCAATGGTTAGTCCTCTAGGCTGCTAACACAACGGTTGCAGGTTCATTCCTGAAGCAGAGAAGGTCACGACAATAACCATCAGCCGGTGTTTACATGTAGTCCGTGCAATCAGGAGTGAGACCACATAAAAGCCATGTTACCGCTGCTCCACCCAGAATACAATCATGTGGTTATAATGAAAAGCAAGTCAGCTCCAATACATGCTTCATGTTTCTGTTGTAAATTGAGTTTCTGAAAGGTGTTTTTATCTGAAAATACAGTTACGTTCATAATTAGCCTATGATGAACTGAAAGGGGTCGTGCAGGATTGTGGTTTGCATTGGGTTGTGCTTGTAAACTGATGTCTTCTGCTCAGGCCCGGGTTCTACGGGGGTGCTAAGCACCCTCAAACGTAAGCAAAAGCACCCTGATACTGTAATAATATTGGCGAAACCGATTTGGCAGATTTGCATATTTGTGTCAGAGCTCTGGAGAGCGTCAAATGCATCTATTTACAATGTGTTTTTGCAGCGGTGAGTAATGTAGCCAATCACAGATAGTAGTTGATCTCTTGAACGCGATCAGAATCTCACTGCTCAAAACGCCAGAGTTTTTAGGCTATTGAGTGCTGACTTAATGTAGGCTCGCGAAACATCTCATTAACAAAGACAAGACACGATGTAAGAGAGATTTTTATAACAGAACTTTGTGAGATCGCGATGAAATGCATTTTAGTGATCAAAATTTCCTCCTGATACCCAGAATAGAGGTTTGGCCTTTTTTTAATCGAATTTCTCTGACAACATACAGTTTTAAGTCTGGATATTCTTATGAAATATGAGACATTCTTATGAAAATATTATTCCACATCTTTTTACGTTACATATTATCCCAAAAACACATTAATATGCAAATTAGACACATATTGCATTAAGTAAAATGGTACATCAAGTTATTCTGTTATATCTTTCGTTCTGGTGTCCTCTACAGAGCAGAGCATATATTATATAACATAGAATTACTATAATTTTTTTTTTTTTACTATCTATTTGTTTTTTATGCTCCAAATGATGTAATGACCTAAAAAAATCTAAATTCACAAAAACTTTTTTTCTGGTTCTCAGGAAGATGACATGTTAAAATACTAGTTACGCATTAAAGCAATGTAAAGGCAGATTTATAGATGAATAGACAATTTGTAGCAAAATATCTTTGAAATTATAATTATTGGTAAAAGTGATGACTTGTAAATAATCATACATTTCTCACTGTCAGAGGTGGACAAAGTACACAACTCTATTACTTGAGTAAAAGTAAAAGTACTACTGGTCAAATATTACTCCGTTACAAGTGAAAGTTCTAAAAACAGATTTTTACTTAAGTAAAAGTACAGAATTATTTGTTTTTAAAAGTACTTAAGTATCAAAAGTAAATTTATTTTTTTATGTCAATGCATTATTTTATTATTGTTGCATTGTTGTATAAATGCACTCTGTGCCATCATGGTGGTTTAAGCCAGTCAGTGATGCTCCATCCGACATGCTAGCATACGACTACCTTAAACTCATTTCTTTACATTTGTATAGAGTGTTGTAACTTTTATACAAGTATAGAAATTTTCAATTTCTTGTATTAAAGTTACAAAGCTCTTTACAAAGCTGCTGTCACTTTAAGGCTGAATGCATGGACCCTATACTCTGATACACATCCGATATTCTCCCAACTGTTTACTCTTCTCTTTCTGCCAGACATTTACATTTTTGAACATTTTATGAGACATGCATCAAAGTGTATGCCAACTAAACTAATCTTTAATCTTTTGAGAAAACTGAAACATACTTTTTAAGTATAGCCATGGGTGCACACACTGTGCCAAGGAACCGTCTTCTTCCATTTTGCTATAAACTAATCAGTATTCAAAAAATGTTGGGAAACTTCACATGACCCTATACAAGAGTGATTACTGATAGGCTGTCTGCAAAAAAAAAAAAAAAAAAAAAAAACTTTTAAAGAAGAAAAAAATTATCCAGACTTTTAAAGCTGCTACAGAAACGACTTTCGACTTTGAGGACCTTGATAGAAATGTAAAGGAGTAAAAAGTACGATATTTGTCTTTCAAATGTAGTGAAGTTAAAGTAAAAGTATCCCTAAAAAATAATACTCCAGTAAAGTACAGATACTCAAAAAGTGTACTTAAGTACAGTACTCTAGTAAATGTACTTAGTTACTGTCCACCTCTGCTCACTGTACACTGCTATGGCGGAGCACCCTCAGTAATTTCAGAAGCACCCTCAGTGATATGATTCTGTAACCGGGCCTGCTTCTGCTCCACCTATAGTGAATAGCATCTGCTTAGATTTTTATTGAAAATACATTGTGAAATGGGGTGTATGCAAAAAAACAGCAGCCCATGCTATTTCACTGCTTGCAATTGATCGTTAAGCCCCGCCCCCCTTAGTTATGTTGCTAACTCTGACAAACAAAACAGAGTTACTAATGTCTTACAATGACAGCTGTCAGTGTGAAAACCTTATCCCAAGATGTACACAGATGTTAACACAGAATGTAGTGGACTCCATCCGAATGATTGCCAAACTTTACTGATGGTTTATGAAGTTTTTACATCGTTTTTGACTCCAAAAAAATCACCATAAGAGCTGAACAAAGAAAGCATAAGACGTGCGCATTAACGTCTCATTCACTAACTCTCTCTCTCTGTTGCATTATCATTAACATACACAGCAAATTACACAAAAACACATACATATACAGACCTTATGTAATAAACTGTAAACTTTATTATCTGCAAAACAACTGCAAGCTGTCCCTTTCACTACCCGTATCGCTCCCTAGACTATAATACCCATCAGAATAGGAGTCCTTCCTTAAACATATCTAAACAGAATCTCACAGAAATATAAAAAATATATACAAAAACAAATTAGACGATAAATCACAATAAAGTCTGTGACACAGAAGGACCACCTCTCGCAGAGGAGCATTCAAGTGGGACTTAAATATGCCATGGAGGGATATATAAAATATTTTCTAGATTAATTTGGAAACGAGGGTTTACAGATCATAATGTTATGTTCATGTTGGTATTCACCATGTTTCAATAACCTCAAAATGCCACTTTATTTCCACTTTGTTATTTTGTAGATTTTTTAATTAGTGTAGTGTCTACTTTGTCGTATTAACTACCACACCAGACAAAACAAAAAATCTACAGTGTATTTGGTCCAGACCAAAGCAAGTGAACTAGCGGACTTTCCTGGTGTGAATACACCCTAAATGAAACGTCGACCCAGGACGAGGTACAGGACTGTGAAGCTTTGGGGGTGTTGAGGGTCCATCTGTGTTTTGATTATCTTCTGAATCCGATCCAGGTGAAGTCTTTGACAAAAACAACATTTCCTCAGCCTTTTGTTTAAACATTTTTTTTTTTGTTTTTATCCACATTCAAGTGTTGATAAAAAAGAATGTATGAAGCTAGAATAAAATGTTTTTAAAATGGAAAATTTTAAAGTACAGTTAAAGGTATATTTCAAGTATAAAAATGAAAACCTAAATAGGAACATAGTAGAAGTGCAAATACAATATATGAATGGTAAACTATAAGTATGATGTTATGTTCACTTAAAGAAAACTTACTTGTATACTTGCAGTATAAAACTACTAGTAGTTTACTTCAAAGTGTACTTTCATAAACTAAAAAACTGTACTACATTAATATAGTATTATAAAATAGTATTAAAATAGTAAACTACTAGAATACTTGTAGTTGACTTGTAGTACAGAGGCAGTACAAATGAGAAATGTAGCTATGAACTAGTTGTGCATACTGTAAAAAAAAATCCCCGTAAAAGTTACGGTAAAAAACTGGCAGCTGTGGTTGCCAGAATTTTACCGTAAAAAAAAACGGCAGTAACGTTTTAGGTTTTACGGGACGGCACCATATAATTTAAGGTTTATATTGTAATAATTACGGTTAAAAAACGTTTATTTTACAGTTCAAAACCATATGATTTAAAGGTTTATATTGTAATTACTATAAAATATTCTGGGAATGTCAATTTACGGTTTTTCACTGTAAATTACACAATGACTGTTCTTTTTCACTTCCAAAACTGTTCATTTAATGGTATTTTACTGTAAAATGAAATTAAATGTAAGGTTAGATCTATTACAGGTATTCACCGTATATAGTACGGAAACTTTCTGTTAACTAATTAACTAATTAACTGTTTTTAATTAACTGTTGCCTAATTAACTGTTTTTCACCGTAGCATTTTTACAGTCTTTTACCGTTAAAATCACAATATTTTTTTACAGTGGCACTTAAGGTTTACTTTTACAGCATTGAAATAATACACTTACAAGTTTACTACTAGTACATTGATATTAGTATACTTACCACATAGAGTATACTTTAAAATATATACTTCATAAAATGAACTTAAAGTATACTTCTTTTTCGTTAGGGTACTTCGAAGGGAGGGTCTATGGGTGGGTAAATGTTATTTTTTTTTTTTTTACACAAAATAAGCTCACGCATTTTACATATGAACGCAATCAGAGATGACGGAAAAACACACATAGAGCATGTAAGGAAGTGGTCGAAAGTGGACAAGCTCAAAACGCTTTAGACCCAGTTTACACCTGTATGTAGCGTCATCCATTTGTGATCTTAATTCCAGGTGTAAACAGGGCAAATTTAGTGCAAATTGACTTTTTTTTAATAGCAGCACTTGTAACTTTTGAATTAACTGAGACCTGAAACATTGTGTAGCCTCTGCACAAACACTTTTAGTTAAATCTTCATGCTTTGTTGTGGAAATGTTGCACAAAAGCACACATTAAATATGTACAGTGGCCTCAAGCACACAATGCATTGGCTAAGCTCTCACGTTTACATACCAGCGAGTGTGTTGCAGGCTTAGCGCTTTATTTTAGGCCCGTACTTATGTTGAGCCATCAGTGATGCTTCAGTGCTGTCTGGGAGTGACTTTAGACGCGATACTGTGAGTGTGTGTGTGTGTTTGAGGGGACAATGTTATCTCTTTTCTCCTGGAGCTGTATTATTTATTAAACATTTTCTGCAGTCGGCACCCCCTCCTATACAGCCGCGATCTCGCTCTCCCGCCCTCTTTCTCTCGCACTCATGTTCAAAGAAAACGTTTAATCTTCCAGATACATTTTAATGGCAGCGTTTAGTAGCTTGCCACTTTTATCATCAAAGCTCGTGTTAGAGCTTGTATGAGTGTTTCTCGGGTGAAATGAGTTAAATGACTCAAGGCATATGATGGCGAGTGTTAAAGAGGGACCGAATGAAGAAGAGATCTCTTCGATAAACGCGGGCGTACTTCACGTCGAAGCCAACAGGAAATGTTGTGCTGCAATTGCCGCTACAAAGCACATTGATTTGGGTATTAAAATGAGTCTGAAGCCTTTTCTGTGTGAGTCATCTGAAGATATTGCTCATAAAGTGTTCCAGTTGCTAACAATATTATTTTTACACTTGTAATAATTTCAAAGCCTAGCGCGCTGCCTACATAGACAGCCATTTAAGGCATTATAGTTGTTTCTAAAGGCAAGATAACTTTTAAAGGTAGTGTTGCATGTATCTTTCACGGAGCAAGCAATCCCAGAATGCATTGTGACAAACGGCATCTAAAATCACATAAAAATGAGAGCAATGTCGATAACTAATTTAGTACATAAAAGTGTGCTGTGCAGTAAGAGTGTTAGAGTGTGCTAAGCTAAGAGCATTGCAGGGTTAGCTTAGCAACATGCTAACATCAAGTCTCCTGAGCACTATTTGACAAACAGAGTCACTTGGGAATACCGTAGTACAGTGAAGGTATTCCCATGTTTTTTTATGGCAGTTCTTCTTGATTGGCTAACTAGCCTCTATGCACTTAGCTTTAGCATAGTTTTACTCTGGTATTTATGGTAATGTGGTATGTTAGCACTAGTATTGTTTTCCCCTCGTATTAGTGGCTTCTGCTTATATGATTCTCATTTGTAAGTCACTTTGAATAAAAAGCGTCAATAAAAACGTGAATGTAAGTGATT